>NC_133623.1:52485362-52742862 GCF_048593235.1 Sminthopsis crassicaudata | reverse complement strand
GCCAGAGTATCTTATATTATTCTCTCTTTATTTTGAATCAATTAAACTTGAATTCTCTTGATATTAAAATTATTTCATAATTATTTTTCCCACAGTTCCCAGTACACAATTGGGTACACAGATAATACTCCAAGATGAGTAAAAGAAGAATGGAAGTTAAAGGTCATATGATCCAACTCCCTCATTCTATAGATAAGGAAATTGAGGCCCCAAGAGTGAAGAACACTTATTAGAAATTCTAAAAGTAAAATTACCCACGCATATATCTTGTAAATAAAAAGCTATAATAATAATAAAAAAAGAAATTACAAAAGTGGCGTTGAGCTCTGGATTTTCTGAGTTCCAGGAGAGAGTTCATCCCTCCCAATTTCACACTAACACTTCCAAAAACTATTGGGAAATAATCAGTATGCTTACTTTGTATTTCCATCTTGAAACTAATGTAGTAAATTTAAAATCCCTAGCAGATGTTAAAACCACACTCTTTCAGCTAAGTCTACTGAAAGGCATGAAGTAGCCCTACAGTTGGCACAATCTTGGGAGGCTTTGAATATGGCATAATGGCTTTGGATTCAGATCAGGCCTCTTTTACTTTGTGTACCATTGTACAAAATATTTTCATTTCTTTGTACCTTAAGTCCCTCCACTGGAAAATGAGAGGTTGATTTTTTTTCTTGTTGCCAAACAACAGTCATCACAGTCTTCATATTTCTAGTTTTGACAGAGATTTTTTATACCTGTTCTCCTCATAGTTATTTCCTGGGATTTCCAGATAGACCCCACAGTCATAATGAACCCTGCCTAGGGTCAGCCAGACATTTTTGCTGCACAATCTATTAAGAGATAATGCCGACTTGGAGGAGGTGAGAGGATCTGGGTTCACATCTTACTGGTAATGCTTGCTAGCTATGAGAATCTGGGCCTCAGTTTCCTCCCCTGTAAACAGAGTGTATCGGACCAGAAGATCTCCAAACCTATGACCCTACTGCTCTGAGCAGCTGTCTTACGGCAGCTTTTTTGAATTTTGGTCACTTTAGGCTTTGTTGCTGTGGAGTCCCTCTGAGGCAAGTGCGCAGGTGGTGAGCTCGGAGCGTACCGGAACTTTACCTTGCTCAGATAACGCCAGCACCAAGTGAACACATGGCTCACACCTGCTAACTGCCCACTCTCCCTTTAATAAATGCTTGCTGACTGATTAACTCCAGAGATCCAGATTCACTCATTGCCCATTACAATTTACTATGTACACTTATCCATAGCTGGGAGAAGACAAATCATTATTGAAACTTCCGATCCAAGTGAAATGCAGTCATGGAAGTAGAACTGAGAGAGAATACACACTTTTATTTATTAGGAAGTGGGCCTGAGATGGTTGGGCAGCAGCTGTTATGACTGAGATTAAAAATAGAGTGTGATGTGGAAGACCATTTGAGTTAACCACAATTCATTTTTACGAGCACGTATATTTCATAAAATCCCACCATGAGCACTGTTAATGTCAAATCATTGTCTATTTTCAGCTCCCTGGAATTGCCTTTCTTTTAATGTTATTGAGAGGCAATAGAGGTACAAATGTAAAACGCCTCACAATTGTGTTGTACTTGAGATGAAGAAAATTAACATCTGCCAGAAGCCCAACATGGCTATTGTTCGCTTCTGCTACTTTGCCTGTTATTGCTCCACTCTCAACATCGGCCTATTATGGCTGGGAATCAACACCCTGGCTTCAAAGACAAAGCAAAATATGTCAAATGCAAACCTGATGAGAGAAATATGGGCAAGATTAACTGCCAGGAGAAAAAGAGAGGCATTATTTCTGTTTCCCCCCAAGTTCTGAAAGCACTCTGTGAACCCTGCCCCAAGCCATCTAATGGCTCTCTGCCTTGTTTCACCACACCTAGACCAGCGCCCTTCTCGTGGAACGTCCCAAATGAATCTCTGCCCACAATCTCTTGGAAATAAGTTCATTCAACTTCTCAGCTCATTCCCTGGGTCTGAGCAGTCTTGATCAGTGGCTGAGTGTAGACAAGCCTGGCCCACTCTGGGCTCAGAACAGACCGTGCTTAATATCCCATCCAGCTGTACTGACCATCTTGCCATCTGGTCAGTTCCATCTCCTCTCTGGGTACCTCTTTTTCTAGGCACAGTAATAAAATCAACAGTATTCCTGTAGCTGAAAAGAATGTGGAAATGGCTCTATTCATAATCCCTAAGATTTCACCCCCCACTCCTGCTCATAAGTGTGAGCCCCAAAGGCAATCTCCTCGAGGATAAAATTGTTGTCTGACTTTGACATTTGTATCACTTGCACTCAGCATAGTCCTGGAACACTTTGTAAAGAAGCAATCTTTTTTTTTTTCCTCCCAACAATTCATTCATTTATTCATTCTTCCTAGGCCTACTTTCAGGAGGCAAAAGGGGAGTTTGCATAAAATAAGTTTAAAAAATAATAGCATTCTAGGCCAATTAGATGTTGCAGCGGATAGAGCACCAGCCCTGAAATCAGGAGGATCTGAGTTCAAATCTGGTCTCACACACTTCACACTTCCTAGCTGTGTGACCCTGGGCAAGTCACTTAACCCCGATGGCCTCAGCAAAGAAAAAAAAAATAATAGCATTCTAAATGGTTCTGAACAAAATATGGACCAAGTTGGAAAGATATAGGTTGAAGTACTTTGAAATTAAAAAAACAAAATAAGTAAGCCACCTACTGTTTTCCACCTGTAACTATTAGACTAGAACTAAGGGAAGTGCTTTGCTCCAGTGTTAAGTAGGTATTTATTCACATAATTTCTTTCAAAAGCTTTAGCTCAAACTTATTACTGATTAGCAAGAATTGCATATCTGTGGATTTAAGTAGAATAATTCTAGAAACTCCATTAGGCTTATTTTGATTATTTTAGTCATATTACAAAATGTTTTTCCCCCATTCTTTTAGTCATATTCATACATGTGATTTAGATAGGTGTCTAGGGTTGTGGGGTTATAATAAATCACAGGGAATGCTTATAGTGGTGTTGCTGAGAAGGGACCCCAAAAGGTTGGGGGTTGCATACTGGTGTCATGAGTGTCTCAAAAGAATTCACAAGGCTGAACCCATTTCTAAGTCAAAGATAAGTTTATTGTAATTGTAATGCCAGTTGAAGTGGGCTAAAAAAAGAATTTAGCAAAGAAGGGGCAGCTAGGTGGCGCAGTGGATAGAGCACCAACCTTGAAGTCAGGAGGACTTGAGTTCAAATCTTGTCTCAGACACTTAACTCTTCCTAGCTGTGTGACTGTGGATAAGTCACTTTACCCCAATTGCCTCAGCAAAATAATAATAATAAAATAAAAATGAATTCAGCAAAGAACTTGGAGAAAAGAGACGCCTTTATCCAGTTCTTCCTGTCACTGATATGCTACTTTTATAGCCCAGAGGTAGAACTGAGGAGTGGCCTCTGGAATTTTATCATCATTGATTAGCAGATCTAGGACTATCCTAAGGCCAGAAGACTTTAGAATCAGTGACAGAGAACAAAAGTGCTCCAAAGTCAGAGGGCCTCAGGATCACTAATATATCTTCCCTAATATCTAAGGGAAGAAATATTATTATATTCCAAGTCCAATCATTGACAGACAGATTTCCAGAACTACAGTACTCCAAGGTTAGGGGGCCTCTTGGGATCACAGATTCCAAAGCCAGAAGACTATAGAATCACTGACAGACCCCCCCAAAAAAGTTAGGGGGTCCCCTCTAATGCTGTCTCCCCTGTAAGTTATACTCCTTTAGTGTGGTAGCACCTTGACAAGCACATTGGATTTAAAATCAGAATCCCCTGAACTCTGAGTCTAACTCAGCAGATCCAGACCAACTTCCTACGTATTGAAAGACCTGCCATTATTACAGCTTAATCACCGTGCTTATTGCTAGATTTCAGGGAAAGAGAAAAAGCTGCTATAATATTGGAGGAACGCAAACTTTGTTCTAATTTAAAAAAAAAAAAAAGGAAGACAGAGTCAGTAAACAATAATCCAGTGAAGTTGCTTCTCTTCCTGGCAGAGTTTTAGAATGCATTAGCAAAAGGCTGGCTCGTGAACTTTTTGAAAAAGAACCATAACTGCAAATAACCAGAATGATTTCCCAAGAATGGGACATTACATATTATCACTGAATCTCAAGAACTGAAAGGGATTTCAGAAGGCATCATTTATTTAGCTGCCCTCAGTTGGGAGTTCTAGTATATCTAGAAAGTATTTTAAACAGGGAGTTTGTATCAGGAGGAAAGGGATAAATGCAAGGACCATACGTCGGGCAGCTATTTGCCTCCACACTTTTATCAAGTACTAAGAATATCTGAAGACAAAAATGGTCATGAATAAACCAAGCCATTTGATCAGGAAGGGAGGTTTCAACAAAAGCACAACTGATTTTGGATGGACATTAATCAGAAGGTAAACAAGATACAACACACTTCTAGATCTTGGGATTTCCAGAAGATCAGGGTACAGTTGGGGTGAGAGATGAAAGCATGTTCCCGTCTCAGGAAAATAGAAGAGAGCTTCTCCAGGATTCATCAACCAGGGCCAGCCGGCCTATGCCAATGAAAATAAATCCTCAATGGCCTGGAAGTAATGATTCTAATTATTTAATTTACACTTACTGTTTCTCTTCCCAATCCTGCCTTTCAGCAAAATGGTGTTTATCCCTCATTTATTGTCAGCATGCAAATGTGTCTCTGGATTTTTCTATAACCCTCCAATTGTCAGAATGTAAGCCATTGTATTATTAAACAGCAGGGTAGGGGCTAATGCAAAATAAAAAGGGATGGACTATTAACTCATTGTACCATACAACAATGCCCAGATACACAATGAATAGAGGTTATTCTAGTATTAATAAGGCATTTCCCTTCTATGAGGAAAGAACAGAAGACTGACTTTGCCAGGATCTAGTCCATTTAGGGGGTATATCCAAGTAGGAGAATATAGTGAGAAGCCAGGTACTGAGAAAAAATAGGAAATACTGTAAATGATGTGAACATTCATGTCAATACAACCTGAGTCTGAGTCAATTGCGCTGCTTTAGACAAAGCTAAAGCATAAAACTGTTCTTTTCTATACCCTCAAATTCAATGGAAAGAAATACTATGTCTGAGAAATGCCATTATATAAAATTAAAGCCAACATGGAGCAGAAGAGATCAATATGGAGGCAGAAGAGACCCTTTTGGAGGCAGAAGAGACCAATATGGAGGCAGAAGAGACCACAGGCCTTATTCTCTCAGTGAACACACCTGGAATTTATCTTATTTTCTTTGAACACCCAACAGATATTCTAAACATAATACTGATTGCCATCATATTCACTGTTTCCACAAATGGAAAACATTTTGTAAAGTTGAGCCTTTTTGGCCAGGCCTCCGTCCAAAAAATCAAGTATTTATCAAGAAATTATTTATCTAGCCTTATGTTAGGTGCAATGCATGATACAAAGACAAATGAAGACACTCTCCCTTGTTTTTAGAAAGGTGCAATATGGATGAGAAGGTAAGATTTACACTCATGAAACCAGTAGAGAATGGTATATCATAGTACATAATCAAGGAATTAATTGTATGGTACAGACTACAAATTCTATACTTCAGAGGAGATCAATATGGCTTGGAGTAAGTAGGAAAAAGTTTTCCTGATGTGTCTGATCCTTGAAAACTTGAGTAGAATTTAATTTAAAATAAGGAAAGAAGAAAGATGAACTGGAAGAAAGGAATAGTTTGGGGAAAAACAGAGGTGGAAATGAGAATAATGGGGGGAACAGAGAGGTGTCTAGAGCTACCTCATACTAGCTAGTGAGAGCCAATCTTTAATTTTCATTGTTATCATTTATACAATGGAAATCTACAACTACTACAAATCAGAGTCATTGTTTTGTTGACTGTCATTCTAGGCTTAAGAAAGTGATGGAGAAAATGTTAATGCATAATAAACTGAAAAGGCACTGTGGGCATAATTTTTAATAGAGCCAAGTGTTAAATGTAAACAGCACATCCCTGCATATAGGAGACAAAAATAGTTCTAGAAAAAGATAGAAAAAGCCCCTTCTTATTGTTCCTCAAAAGTGAAAGAGCAGGTATACCTAAAAAACCCAATAGAGGACCAAGGAATCAATAGCATTATACTAAACAACACTGAAATAATGTTTTTAATGCCAATGTGTTAAAATCAGAGGGCAGAAAATAATCCAACTGAGAGATGAAGGGTTTTATCCTTAAAGGAGGGTAGTTATATAGATAAAGACTAATGCTAATTAGGTGGTTTATTAATTTGAGTAAGTACTTCTTTTCTTTGTCATCTCTCCCTAATCAGAAACCCTTGCCTAGGTACCTCTTAGCTCTAAGGATTTAAAAAATGACAAATTGTTTGCATATATGATTTCATAAATGCATTTCCCACTAAACTTCTCATCTTTTTTCCCCATTCTTCATGAGACATAAGGAAATACACTTACAGTTTAGGTACCTGAATTGAACAAACTAGAAAAAAAACAATAAAGCACAGAATTGAGACTCCCCAAATAGCTGCTCAGTGCTTTTGTGAAGAGTTAGCCATCTCTACAACAGCTTCTCTGCTAGCAGCCCAATTAATACCTTAAAATCAAAACTTCACTTCCCCTGTCCTAAGGGCAAAGTCTCAAAGAAACAAACCGCCAAAATCCACTCTAGCTCTTCAGATCTGCCACCCAAGAATTCATGATAGAGTCAAGTTATTCTGGCATATCCCTTGAAGAGATTTCTCAACTAAATGGTGATTCTTTATAGATAGACCTAAGGTATTGGTTCTGCTTCTCTTCTGGATGAGCTCCAGCAAACCACATAGTCATGATCTCTGACTTTCTGGATTTTGGAGAGAGAAAGACACAAACCACCTTCATAGAGGCTGACCGTCTCTTATGATTTTCTGATGTGACCATCAATGGTATTATAACTTTCTTATGAAGTACTTCAGCCTGTCTTTTGAAAGTAGCCTCTTCTGGCTTCTGGGAGTCAAGATGTCAAAGTAAACAGTATGTCACCATAGTTCTCTCATGTTTACCTCAAAATAACCATAAAATGGCACTTCAAGACAAATCCTAGAACAGCAGAAAGACAGGTTAAAACAGTCTTTGAGCCATCCAAACTTGGAGGATAGACAAGAAAGATCTGTCTCATTTGGGCAAATGAGGAATGCAGTCCAGGACAGGAAGTGTCCGAGCATGTAGTGGTCCCCACCTCAGCAGATTAGCAAGAGACCTTGCAGTGCCCCAGTATAGAGGAGGAGGCAAACACCAACACCAGGACCTTTCATGTGCCTCAGGATAGCCAGAAGATTTAGCAGACTCTAGCTCTAAGAACCACTAGTGCTTCAGTATAGCCCTGGGGAAATGCAGAAACACCCCACTGGACTTAGCACATGCCAGACTAGGACTCCAGTTCAGCATCAGATAAATTACACCCCTATTGCCTCCAACAGTATCAGCCACTCCCCATAAGATCCCCACAACAACACCCTGAATGCAGTGCCAGACACTATGGTCCCCCAGGACCTCAGGACAACATCAGCACCAGTTAAGACTCAGGGCCTGCAGCCCCTAGCACAAGAAATCTGAGACATTTCCCCTTCTACTCCAGGAACAGAACTCAAATTTAAACAAAAGGAAAAAGGTAAAAAAAATTGATTAACAAGAAAAAATAACAACAAAAAGAAGCCTGACCATAAAAAAGATACTATGGTGATAGAGAGAATCAAAACACAAACACAGAAGAAGACAACAATGTCAAAACACCTATGGGGAAAACTCCAGAGAAAAATTGGAAGTGGTTCCAAGCCCAGAGAAAACTCATGGAAGGAATCAAAAAGGAAACTAAAAATCATATTAGAGAAGTAGAAGAAATATTGGGGAAAGAAATGGGAGTGGTGCAAGAGAAAAAGTGTCAACAGCTTGAAAAAAGAAAACAATTGCTTAAAAAAGTAGAACTGGTCAAATGGAAAAGGGGACATAAAAATGTGCTGAAGAAAACAACTCCTTAAAGAGTACAACTGGCCAAATGGAAAAGAAAGTACAAAACTTAATTATGGGAAAAAGCACCTTAAAACTTAGAATTAAACAAATGGAAACTAATGACTCTAAGACAAAAAGAATCAACAAGCAAATATGAAACCATGAAAAAGTAAAGTAAACAAATGGTACATATCATCGAGATTCTTAAAGGATATGTTAAATGAATTATAGAAAGAAAAAGACAGAAAAACTATACTAGTGGGGAAACTCAACTGTCCCTTTTTTAAAATTTGATAAATCCAACCAAAAATTAAACAAAAAGAAACTAAAGAGGTAAACAGAATATTAGAACAGTTAGTTATGACAGCCATTTGGAGAAAACTGAATGGGAACAGAATAGAATACACATTTTTCTCAGCAGCACATACCTACACAAAAATTAACAAAGGTAATAAGGCATAAAAACCTTAAAATGAAATGCAGAAAGACAGAAATATTAAATATATTCTGTTTGGGTCATAAAATTACATTCAACAATCGGTAGTAGATAGATTAAAAATTAATTGAAAACAATAATCTAAAGAATAAGTGAGTCAACGAACAAATCATAGAAACAAAATCACTTCTATGTAACCTTATTAAATAAAACATAAGCATTTTTCAAATGTTGCGTTTGGCTAATAAGATTCAGTGAAAGCAAAATCAAAATATTCATACTCCTTTTTAAGGTACATTTCCACAATCTAGCTAGTTTAACCCCTTATTCATTTATAAATCTATTATTTATCCAATTGTTGGATATAAAATCATAGATCTTAGATGTTAATTTTCTTCCAATACATCCTTATGAGTATCCATTGTATAATTAGACTAAGTTCCAGGAGTCAGGAACAGATAGTCTTCTCCTGCCTCTTCCTTTCCTTCCTTCTTTCCTCCCTCCTCCTCTTCTTTCTTATTCTTTTTCTTCTTTCTCTTCTCCTCCTTTTTACTATATTACATGTAGAAAACAATAAACACTAACTAAATTAAATTTTCCAGGGATATATTATGCTACCCTACATAGTAAAAGTGTTTAGGTGCTGTCTTTGGAGATTAGTCATTGGGGATGTTGAAGAAGAGATGTATGGTCCCTGGAAAGATAAGACTAATATCTTTTATGATGTAAATATGCTATAATTCAAGGACAAAACTTCATAACATACTAAAAGAATCAATGTTATGGATTTTTTCCATTGAAAATTTTTATATTCTACAGGGACCATCCCAAGTAATTAGAGGGGTCTAGGCCATGTGAAGGTAAAAAGTTCTATCTAATATGGAAAGAGGGTAGTTGAGAATGGAGAAGCTCAAAAAGGATAAAGTCACAAAAAGGGAAAGTGAAGACAATGGGATCTTTCCTTGGACATCTAGAAACAAGAAAGTCATTGGAAATTCAATAAAAAACAACCCTGTTTTATAAAGCAAGCAATGAAACTTTTTAAAAGGCATAACCTTAAGGGGATGGCATTGGATGGAAATATAAACAAATACTAAAAAGGTTTAAGTCAACCCATGCATGATACATGTTAAGTCAGTGAGTATTTATTAAGCACTGAAGAGCTTGCCAAGCACCATATTAAGTGCTGAAGATGCAAAAAAGACAGAAGCAGTCCACATTGTCCTCAAGGAGTTCATAATCTAATGGAAAAGACAAAAACCAAACAATGATGTATATACAAGGTATCTACAAGGTCAATTGGGGGTAATTGCAAAAGGAAGTGGGGCAGGGGGAGGGGTGAAACCTCTTACAGCACATAGCATTTGACCTGAGCCATAAATGATTACTTAAGCAAGTTGAGATGCTAAGGTTATATCGCTAACCTTTGCTACCAATGTCATGGAAGGTGACTGCTCTGTTCTCCCACAAGAAATCCTTTGGCACCCCAGTGAGAGATGGAATGCAGAGGTGGCTGAATCATTGGTGTAACCTACCATGTCATTTCTTATTTCCTAACCAGTCAAAATACTCTAGCTAATGGGTCCCAAGACTGTTTTTTCACGAACAGTGACCAGCAATTTTCCTTTCAATTCTCCCCTCATGCCTAGTCTAACAGGACCAATTTAGGTTTTGTCTCTAAGACATGTATTTCTGCCTTTCCCACTAAATGTTTTCAATGCTTATTGATTATTGCTCTGTGTTGATTCTATACATGTCCCTAAAGCTTCACCATCATCTACATGAAATCCCAGAGGCCTCAATTAGTTTTGTTGTGTTGTTTTTGCTATTGTTGTTGCTCAGAAGTTAGGGTTGGGTATTTGTATCAAAGTAGTTGCTTTATATGTCATTCGTTGTTCAAATTTATAATAGTAACATGGACAACACAATGTTTCACCATTGCAAAAGAAGGGAAACAACAGAGAAAACAGCTTATTCCAAAGTCATGGGGGCTTACTGAAATACTTAGTCAAAATTGTCTCTTTGTGTTATAACATTTTTCTCAAAACTTATTCAGAAACTATTCTTCCTAAAGTAACAAATGAATTAAAAGTTGATGAAGCTTAATTTTTTTTTTTACCTAATGATACTTAAGCTACTTCTTTGTATTATGTAAGCGTAAAAATAAATTAAAAGTACTTCTGTCCCTTTTGTTTTAACCCTCCTCAAAAAAAGACTGAAATGGTTGCTAAAACATGCTAACCTTGCGGTTAAGACCAAATATAGTTATGAAAAATAAGAAAGGTTTTCCAGTAGTTTTAAGCAAATGAAAAGAAGTTGAAATCTATGATAGAATTGTTCAAATAGGAGGACAGAAGAAATGTATCCTTAAACAAGAAAAACAGCTGCCTTGAAAACTGTGCCGAGCTGTACTTGACACTTAACCACCCCCCTACATTGCAAATGTTCTGCGTTTCATAAGAATTCTAGGGTAATAAACATCATGCTTCAGAACAAGGACAATGGAAGTGACAAAAAAAAGGAAGAAAGAAAAATTTATCAATGCAATCTTTAAGAAGAGGTTATGGTAATGCAAGATTGAATGTGGTCTATTTATATCTGTTCTAAACAGATTTCAGCCATCAAGATGGGATGAACACAGATTTATTGCTAACATGTTAGAGCGTAAGCAGGATAGGAACAGGGGTTAGCGATGTGGTTGTGAGAAAGTTGAGTGAAAGGGAGGAATGGGAACGACAGGCAGCATTCTACAAATAAATCCACTGGACCAAATTCTGCCATGTTCTCCAGGGGATTGGAGCAGAGAAGCTCAATTTGATGAGGAAATTCTGAAGGAAAAAGACAATAAAGGATGTCACTTTCAGGACATTAGATAATAAATTTCATTTTCATAAATTTTGCAGTATGCTTTTGATATCTCTCTTGTGGTCTTGGGGTTCTCTTAAGAGAAAGGAAGGCAGAGGAAAATCAGGCGAAAGTTCAAATTCAGTTTTTGCATGCAAGATTTCTTATATATCAAATTGAGAATTTCTTCAGGAAAAAATGCAACTGTAAATCAATAAAGTTTTCAAATACTGGGGCAGGGGCAGGGGGAGAGGGAGAATCCTCAATTTCCCTGAGCTGTATTTCAAATGTATTTGTTACACAGCAACATGTCCTGAAAATATGGTAGGCTGGTATAAAATGTTGCCATTCATGGTCAAACTTAAAAGAAAGTTTTGTATCTTCTCCCTCCTTCCCTTTTCCCTTTCATAAACTCTTTTTCCTTTCTCACATTTTTTGCACTTTTTTGAGCTCTTAATATTATTACATAGCATCAACAAGGGATGTGTTGTTGATAAAACTCATTGCTTTTCAACCTTTCACTTTCTTTGGAAGGTCCTCTAATAAAGGAGGTGCCTGGTCTCCCCAGCACAAACCAGAAGTGACTTTGCAGTATAAGAGGGATTCGAGATGGAAGGAACTTTAAAGAATTATCCAACCCATCCACCACTTCCTCTCATTTTAAGAGCAGTCAACTGAGGCTCAGGGAGGGGGGATTTCTTTGCCCAAGATCACATAGCTAGTAATCAGCAGAGCAAGGATTCGAACCCATCAAAGACTCTATCTGTTATCTTAAAGATGGGTCCACAACCCACATTCTTCTTTTTCTGATCCTTCAATTATTCAATATCACTTTCCATACACAAGTCATGGCTGGTGATGTATTTGGTTTACATCCACCATATATTTCACCATAATTCTTTTTTTTTTTTTTTTAAATGGACGGTTCTTTATTTCCCCATTTCTCCCATATAGCTTTTCTTCTTCATTACTTACTCTACATTTCTTTTTACTTAAAACTTTAAATTAATGATAATTGATATTATTGCAATATTTTATTTTTTTGAGGATTCTTTTTTTAATTATAGTTTTTATTTACCAGACATATTCATGGGTAATTTTACAGCATTGACAATTGCCAATTTTCCCCTCTTCTCTCCCCTCCCCAGATGGCAGGTTGACCAATACATGTTAAATAAGTTAAAGTATAAATTAAATACAATATATGTATACATGTCCAAACAGTTGTTTTGCTGTACAAAAAGAACCGGACTTTGAAATAATGTACAATTAGCCTGTGAAAGAAATAAAAAATGCAAGTGGACAAAATTAGAGGGACTAGGAATTCTATATAGTGGTTCATAGTCATCTCCCAGAGTTCTTTTGCTGGGTGTAACTGGGTCAGTTCATTACTGCTCTATTGGAACTGATTTGGTTCATCTCATTGTTGAAAATGGCCACATCCATCAGAAGTGATCCTCATACAGTATTGTTGTTGAAGTGTATAATGATCTCCTGGTCCTGCTCATTTCCCTCAGCATCAGTTCCTGTAAGTCTCTCCAGGCCTTTCTGAAACCATCCTGTTGGTCATTTCTTACAGAACAATAATATTCCATAACATTCATATGCCACAATTTATTCAGCCATTCTCCAATTGATGGGCATCCACTTAGTTTCCAGTTTCTGGCCACTGCAAAGAGAGTTGCCATAATTCCTTGGGATCATAACATTTAAAGTTAGAAGGTCAGTTTTTATTTTGATTCTTCCTTGATGGTACCATATCATACGTTATAGTCATAAAGCATAGTTCACTAGCATGGATAGTGGAAGGTGCCATGGTTCTTGAGTCAAAGCACCTGCTTAGTGCCCATATGACCAAAAGCAAATGATCTTATTTCCCTGGAACTCAGTTGTTTTCTTTGTAAAATGGAGAGGTTAGACCAAATGGTTACCGAGGCCCTTCCAGCTCTAAACATTTGATCCTAGGTTATTGTGTTTACTTTTGGGTGACATTTTAAAATTCCCTCTCATAAATTGTCTTTTTCCCTTCTGATACTTCATCGTGATATGTACAGGATCCTGGATTTCTGCTTTTATTCAATTTATATTCCATCTTATTGTCCACAGACCTATTATGAACGGTTGAGCAGCAAATCATAGTCTAAGTGATAAGGCTTTTTCATCCACATTGCTTTTCCTATGTGGCTGGATAGAATAATTTATTTCATAATGCTATGGATTTTATTAAGATAGCTTTGACACGTTCTAGAGCTTGATGTTACTCAGCATTTCTGAGCACATTAGTTGAGCAAATGCCTCTCTGTTTTATATCTTAATGACTATGAACTGTAGATATGAGGTTATAAAATACAGTGCCCAGAGCAAAGAAGGTATTTTGCACTGGTCAAGTCACATATCATGTATTGTATTTACTTTTGGATTACACATTTAGAAGGATACAAACTTCATTAGACTTAGTTCGCTGAGATCAGGGAATTTTTTTGTCCTTTTTGTGCTTAGCACAATGTCTGGCACATGACAGGCAGTTAATTAACATTTGATCACTTAAGTTGACTAGTTTCCACAAAATCCTCCTTTATTAACTTCATCATGGCATGGAGGTAACTTAGTGTCCTTCTTTGATCAAGCCAAAAAATTCCCATCATCTTAGGTATCACAAATAGTAGCCACAATGTAGAAACAAAGCTAGAATTTGAGACAGGTGAAACTTTATAGGAGACAAAATTCAAGAAAGGACCCAGAAATAAAATCCAGGACCTCAAAGGTCTATTTGCTAATTCACAAAGTAGAGATGAGAAGACAAGATGAACTCGAGGTCCTAATGCAAGGAAGCGTATCTGAACCCAAGTACCAGTGAGACTTGTTAGAATACGACCAATGACCCTAATATGGATCTAGATGGGTCTATCATGTTTAAAATGTATGGCTGTTTTCCTTTGTTTTTAAAGAGGACCAAAATGACATCAGTCTACTGGAGTCAAGGTATCATATGTCTGACTGTGGCTGATAAAACCAATCTGAGCCTGGAAAGCTCTATATGATTCATATAACATTTGTAGTGGTGATGGCTCTAAATCTGTGCATGTCAGGGTTCTTTTGAGCTTCTGCAATTCTTTTTGTTCATAGATCATAGCACCTTCTTTGATGTGGGTACAAGATGTTGGGTAGTGTCTCCCAAATCTTCCAGTGTCTTCAAAGTTCGTCAGGGAGATCTTGAAAGTGTCTTTGTATTGCTTCTTCTGACCTCCATGGGAGAAATTGCCTAGTGTGAGCTCCTCGCAAATAGTCTTTTAGGCAAATCTATGTTTGGCATTTGAACAACATAGCTAGCCCATTGGACTTCAATCAATTCAGTAGAGTTTGAATGCTTGGCAGTTCAGCTCCAGAGAGGATCTTAGTATCCAATACCTTATCTTTTTTTTTTTTTTTTTTTTTTTTTTTTTGCTCAGACAATTGAAGTTAAGTGACTTGCATCAGAGTGGTAAAAGTGTCAGAAGAGACAAGGTGTTGCATTTTCTTTATTTTTTTCTTTATTTTTTTTTCTTTTTCTTTTTTTTTTTTCTGAGGCAATCGGGGTAAAGCAACTTGCCCAGGGTCACACAACTAGGAAGTGTTACATGTTGGAGACCAAATTTGAACTCAGATCTTCCTGACTTCAGGATTGGTACTTTATCCACTGCACCAAGTAGCTGCCTCTCCAATACTTTATCTTGCCAGATGATCTTCAGAATCTTCCCAAGACAACTCAAATGGAAAGGACTTTGTTTCTCTGCATGGCACTGACAGACTACCCAGGTTTCAGAGGTGTACAACCATGAGGTCAGCACAGTGTCTTTGTAGATCTTCAGTATATTAGGAAGTCTATTAGCTAGCTCTTTTCTCCCATGCTTCAGGCCCTCAATGTGTCAACAGCGCCATCTCTGAGCGTTCAAAATATCTGCATTTGCTGTAACTGATGGTTCCATGTGGAGATGGTGTGGTACTGGTGGTAGAGAAACCATTTTCTTGTTGCTAATTGTTAGGCCAAAATTAGCACAAGCAGCAGAGAACTGGTCCATACTTTGCTGCATCTCAGCCTCAGAGTCCCAAATCAGCTAGCTGATTAAAACATATACTTCGACAACTCAGGGAATCCTTCAAAACAGAATCCCAAATTCTCTTCCTTAAAGTATACTCAATCAAAAACTGGTGGGTACATCTTAGATATAGTCATGGTTCTTTAAAAATAAAAATGACTAGCCAGCAGTAAGTCCAACTGCCTGACAAATCTTACATGTGTGTTCTCTCTCTGTCTCTCTCCCTGTCTCTGTCTCTCCCTATATCTCTCTCTTTGTCTGTCTGTCTTTCTCTGTGTATGTATATGTGTGTGTTTGTGTGTGTGTGTGTGTGTGTGTGTGTGTGTATATATATATATATATATATATATATATATATATATATATATATATATATATATATTCTTCCCCCAAACTCTAAGTGGTCCTTGAATTTTTCTAAAAATAAAGGATGCTGGCAGGCAGCCAGCTCGTTTCCATCTCTCTGCTCTACCAAGTCTCAATTACTCTGAGGCCTCTGACTCAGGTGAATGGGTTCCCTACAACATTGGTCAAAAGGCTCATAAATCAGTAGAGTTTAAAAAATAACATTATCATAACCCGAGGTCACACTGCCCCTTTAATGAAATAAGCCTGAGGGCTGTACCCCAGGTACCCACACCCCTTTGGCATCAGTTTGGGCTCACAGGGAGACTCCCCCAAAACACAACATTTTCTCCCCTGCCCCTGCCCCTCCCCTTCCATTTCTGAATATTAGGTATTCCAAACCAAGCCCCTTTGCTGCCCGGTGGACATTAGGATTGGAAAGTAGTGCGTGTGCATGTGTGTGTATAATGGTCCTTGTAATATAGTGACTTTAGTCCAGTCAGCTAATAATCTACTCAGAAGTTTATGTGATTCCAGTCCATTGAACTACATAACCCACTTTAGAGTTTGAATAGCAAATCAACCACTTTTATAGCGGGGCAGAGAGTTCACACTGTGCCGCTGCCATCATCAAGTGCCTCCATTTCTCCTTTGGGCTCCCCAAAAGTCCATATTTCATGGCTTTACACCTGTCCTGCAGCTGATGGCTAAGATACAGGTACACTGCCCATGACTCTTGGAGCTGCTACATTCCCAAGATCACCAGGATGTCAAGCAGAGATGTGGCCATCTAAGCACTTGGGGGCAACGCTTGGACAAATGATGCTTTGCATCTTTTACTCTTGGAAAACTCAGCCATTTCCCTTGACCCTCTGCGTGGCATTGAAGCTCATTAACTGTACTGACTACACCTCCATGACAGAAGAGACGACCCATACGCTGGTCCTTGAAAACCTGGCTGTCTGACAGGGCAAAGCTCCCTAAGCTGCTTCTCTTATGAAAAGAATGACTAGAAAGGAAAGTAAGGACAGTTAAAGACAAGTTGTTCATTATTATGCATTTGTTCTTAGCTTGGCTGTATTCTGTGCTACTTTGCGCTTTTGTTGGGAAGGCTTTTCATTGTGGTGAGGGGAGGGAATAGCTATTTGATAGTCAGGAGACTTGGGTTTGAGTCTTGGACCTGTTTTTTGTATGATTTTCATCAACTCTTCCCCCTCATTCTTTGTCTTTGGGATGGCTGGAATCTTGGACCCCCTCTGGTTAACAGCTACAGGTAGTCCAAGTTCTTGGGGGGTCAAGCTACCTTTTCCTTCTTTTTTTTTCCTTTTATTTATTTTAATTAATAATATTTTATAATACTAATTACTACTAATAATATAATACTAAAAATAGTATTTTATTTTTCCAAATACATTCACCTTGTGTTCCAAAAAAAGAAATTAAATTTAAAAATTAAAACATACTTTGTGTTCAAATTTTTTCTCCCTCTCTCTCCCCCTTTCCCCTCCCCATAGACAGAAAGCAATATGATATAGGTTAAACACATGCGATTCTTCTAAACATATATCCATATGTTTATGTTCAAGAAAAACGAGATCAAAAGGGAAGAAACAGGAGAAAGAAAAAAAAAACAAGCAAACAAACAACAAAAAAAGATGAAAATTCTATATTCTGATCCATAATCAGTCTCCATAGTTCTCTCTGGATGTGGATGGCTCTTCCCATCACAAGTCTATTAGCTCAATCTGCCTTTTCAGAGTTATTATACACCACTCCCTTTTCTCCTGCCCTAATGTGGCCAAGCTGGTCTTCTTGCTATCCCTCTTGCATGACTTCTATGCCAGTCTACATACCTTTCAGATACCAGCTGTATTCGGTGGCAGAAATGCACTCTCCTCTACTTCTTAAAATCCCTAATTTTTTTGAAATCTCAACTTATTTGGCATCTTCCACAGGAATTCTTACCTGATTTTCCCAGATACTAACACTTCTCCCTCTTGAATTATCTTGTATTTGCCATGTAGATAAGTACTTAAATGAATGCTCTAAAAATCTGTTAAGTTCCCTATAGTCAAGAAGTGTATTGAAAAAAAGAGATATTTTTCTTCCTTAAGGAGAGGTCAATGATGCTTAACTAGAGATATTTATGGTTATAAACATGGAATGAGGAAGAGGGGCAACTAGGGGACATTAGGGAAGCATATTCTCCAAAAGTAAGATAGTAGCATATACCTGCAAAGAATGTCAGTAGTTGACAACTTGGAAAGATGCTAGGAATGGAAGAGGAAGAGATACAAGTAGAGGTGTTGCTTGAATCTGGGACCCAATGGTCTTGAGGCTATGTCAGGAGGATGAGGACCCAAGATTCTGATGTTCCTATAAAAACTATGGGTGGGAGGAGAGGAGATGATGGAGAGAAGTCAGAAAGTTGCCTGAGTTGCCCAGTTTCCTTTGGAAACAATGCTAAATTAACTCTCTAAGCAGATCTTAGAGTGACAGAACCACAAAAAGACAAAGTAAAACAATTTTCCAGCTTAGGATAATTTACAAAGACTTAAGGAAAAGTGGGTCTCACTTGGTTAAGAGGAGAGTGAAGCCCAATATAGATGGTGTCTAGGGAAGCCAGCAGGAGGCTTTTATTATTTTATTTTATTTATTTATTTTTTAATTTTTATTTTTTATTTTTATAATTATAACATTTTCTTTGACAGTATATATGCATAGGTAAAATTTTTTACAACATTATCCCTTGTACTCCCTTCTGTTCCAAGTTTTTCCTCTCCTTCCATCCACCCCCTCCCCTAGATGGCAGGCCTTCCCATACATATTCAATATCTTATAGTATATCCTAGGTACGATATATATGTGCAGAACCGAATTTTGTTGTTGTTGTTGCAAAGGAAGGATTGTATTCGGAAGGCAAAAATAATCTGGGAAGAGAAACAAAACAAAATTAAAAAAAAAAAAACAATGCTCACAATTTACACTCATTTCCCAGTGTTCCTTTTCTGGGTGTAGCTGATTCTGTCCATCATTGATCAATTGGAATTGGATTAGCTCTTCTCTTTGTTGAAGATATCCACTTCCATCAGCATACATCCTCGTACAGTATCATTGTTGAAGTGTATAATGATCCCCTAGTTCTGCTCGTTTCACTCAGTATCAGTTGATATAAGTCTCTCCAAGCCTCTCTGTATTCCTCCTGTTGGTCATTTCTTACAGAGCAATAATATTCCATAACATTCATATACCATAATTTACCCAACCATTCTCCAATGGATGGGCATCCATTCATCTTCCAGTTTCTAGCCACTATGAAAAGGAGCTGCCACAAACATTTTGGCACATACAGGTCCCTTTCCCTTCTTTAGTATTTCCTTGGGATATAAGCCCAGTAGTAGCACTGCTGGGTCAAAGGGTATGCACATTTTGATAACTTTTTGGGCATAATTCCAGATCAGCAGGAGGCTTTTAGCCACAGTAGATATCAGCAACAGGACAGTGGCACAGCAGGCCAGAAAGCAACTGCCAACCCTGGAAACCAGGCAACAATACATGCTAGGAAGGCTGGCTATTCCAGTACAATGAAGAAGCCACGAGCACCTGAGGCTTCCCAAGCCCAAACCAGCAACTCTGCCTATGGCCTCCAGCACAAGAAGCTTGGGACAGTGTTCCAGTACCCCAGGAACACAGCTCAAGTTCAAAAGACATGAAATAGACAAAAAATGAGCAACAAACAAAATAAGAACCTTGAACATATAAAACTACTATGGTTACAGGGAAGATCAAACCGCCATGTCAGAAGAGAACATTCAAATACTGAAGAGCTATAATCTGGATTACTTAGCATTTAGCAGCTTCTACATTAAAGTATCTTCCCAAAACAAAGGAGATGGGTTGCAATGAAGAATCAACTACCCAGAAAAATTGAGCATAATCTTTTATGGGACAAGATGGATATTCTGTGAAATAGGGGACATTCTATCATTTCTAATGAAAAGATTGGAACTACACAGAAAATTCAATCTTCAAAGACAAAATGCAAGAGAAGCATCAAAAAGTAAAGAGGAAAGAAAAAAATGTTATTCAGAGGCTAAACTGTTTACATCCCTACACAGGAAGATTATAATTGTAATTCTTGAGAACTGTATCTTTATTAGGGCAGTTAGAAAAGGTATACATACATAGAGGGTGTGAGTATAAGTTGACTTTGATATGATGATATGAAAAAAGTTAGGGACGGACAAAGAATTGTACTGGGAAGAGGACAGGGAAGGCAAAATGAGGTAAATTACTTTATATGAAGGGGCACAAAAGACCCATTACAGCTGAAGGAAAGAAGGGATGTGTTTGAGGATTATTTGAACCTTAACCTCATTGGATTTATCTCAAAGAGGGAATAATGGACACTCAGTTGAGTATAGAAATTTATCTTGCCCCATAACAAAATAGAAGAAAGGGGAAAGAAAGGAGGGCCTAACAGAAGGGAGGGCAGATTGAGGGAAGTAGTAGTCAGAAGCAAAACACTGGGGAGGATGAAGAGGAAGAAAAGAGAGGAAAAATGTATAAACAGGAGAGAAAATAATAGGGAAGGAAATACACAGTTGATAATCAAAACTGTGAATGTTAATGGAATGAACTGTCCCATAAAATGAAAGCAAATAGGAGAGTAGATTAAAAACCAGAATTCTATAATGTATTATTTACAAAAACATATTTGAAGCACAGTAGAGATAAAAGATTGAAGCTTCAGCTGAATCTATTGTGCTTCAGCTAAAGTCAACATAAGAAGAGATGTGATTTTGATTTCAAATAAAGCAAAAGCAAAAAACAGATCTAATTAAAAGAGACTAAGAAGGAAATTACATCTTGTTAAAAGGTGTCAAATACAATGAAGTAATTACAATACTAAACATTTGCACCAAGTACTATAGTGTCCAAATTCTTAGAGAAATGAAGTCAGTTACAGGAAAAAATAGACAGTAAACTCTATCAGTGAGGCACCTCCCCCTTTCCCTTTCAGAATTAGATAAATCTAACCACAAAATAAACAAGAAAGAAAATAGGGGCATTAATAGAATCTTAAAAATGTAGAGATGATAGACCTCTAGAGAAAACTGAATAGGGATAGAAAGAAATACACTTCTTTCTTAGTAGTATATTGCACCTACACAAAAACTGATCATGTATTAGGGCATGAAAACCTCATAATCAAATGTAGAAAGATAGAAATATTAAATGCATCATTTCAGAAATAAATATACATGCAATAAAAGGTCACAGACAGATAAACTAAAAACTAATTTGAAACTACACCATGTAATTCTAAAGAATGAGTGGGTCAACTGGAAGATGAATGGATGTCCATCAGTTGGAGAATGGTTGGGTAAATTGTGGTATATGAAGGTTATGGAATATTATTGCTCTGTAAGAAATGACCAGCAGGAGGAATACAGAGAGGCCTGGAGAGACTTAAATCAACTGATGCTGAGTGAAATGAGCAGAACCAGAAGATCACTGTACACTTCAACAACAATACTGTATGAGGATGTATTCTGATGGAAGTGGAAATCTTCAACATAAAGAGCCAACTCACTTCCAGTTGATCAATGATGGACAGAGGTAGCTACACCCAGAGAAGAAACACTGGGAAGTGAATGTAAATTGTTAGCACTAATATCTGTCTGCCCCGGTTGCATGTACCTTCGGATTCTAATGTTTATTGTGCAACAAGAAAATGATATTCACACACATGTATTGTACCTAGACTATATTGTAACACATGTAAAATGTATGGGATTGCCTGTCATCGGGGGGAGGGAATAGAGGGAGGGGGGGATAATTTGGAAAAATGAATACAAGGGATAATATTATAAAAAATATATATAATAAAAAATTTAAAAAAAAAGAATGAGTGGGTCAAACAACAAATCACAGAAACAAAGCAGTTCTTAGGGAAAATTTTATATCTCTAAAAGCTTACATTATTAATAAAATAGAGAAAGATGAAGTTAAAGAATTGGACATGCAACTAAAAAAGCTACAAAGAACAAATTAAAAATCCCCAATTAAATACCAAATTAAAAATTCTGAAAATCAAAGGAGAGATAAATAAAAGACTGGCTTTTATGGGAAAAAAACAAATAAAAATTGATAAACCTTTGGTTGATTTAACTTTAAAAAAAATAAGAAAATCAAATTACCAGTATAAAAAGTGAAAAGGGTGACATTACCATCAATGAAGAGGAAATTAAGTAATGATTAGCAGATTTTTTTGGCTCTAGTGTATACCAATAAATATGAAAATCTAAGTGAAATGGATGAATATTTACAAAAATACACATTGCCCAAATCAACAGAAAAGGAAATGAAGTACTTAACCCTATTCTAGAAAAAGAAATTGAATGAGCCATCAATGAACCCACTAAGAAAAAAGTTTTCTAGACTAGATGGATTTAGAAGTGAATTCTACCAAATATTTAAGGAACAATTAATTCTAGCACTATATAAACTATTTGAAAAAATAAGTGAGAAAATATTCCTACCAAATTCTTTTAATGAAACAAACATGGTGCTGATACCTATATTAAGAAGAGCCAAAACAGAAAGAAAATTGTAGATGAATCTCTGTAATGAATATTGATACAAAAATTTTAAATAAAATGACAGCAAAAAATTATAGTAATTTATTATCAGCATAATATACTATGACAGGGTGGGATTTATAGCAGAAATGCAGGGCTGGTTCAATGTTAGAATAACTATCAGAATAGTTGTCCATATCAATAACAAAACCGACAGAAATCATATGATTATCTTAATACATGCAGAAAAAGCTACTGACAAAATACAGCACACAATCCCAATTAAAACACTAGAGAGCATAGGAATAAATGGAGTTTTCCTTAAAATAATAAGCAGTATCTATCTAAAACAACTAGCAAACATAATTTGTAATGGGGATAAGCTAGTAGCTATCCCAGTAAGATCAGGGGTGAAATTATGCTTGTTATTATTCAATATAGTACGAGAAATGTAATCTTAAGCAATAAGAAAAGAAAAAAAATGAACTGAAGGAATTGGAACAGGCCATGATAAAATAAAATTATCATTCTTTACAGATGATATGGTGATATACTTACAGAATCCTAGAGAATCAACAAAGAATTTTAGAGAATTAACTAAGAAACTACTTGAGATAACTAACAACTTTAGCAAATTTGCATGATATAAAATAAACCCACAAAATCATTTGCATTTCTATATATTGTAAAGTACTGGCTAGCTCCCTGGAGGGCCTCAAAGTCAGCCAGAGTCAGGATGCATCTAAAACTATACCATAAAGCGGCAATCATCAAAACTAGTTGGTACTGGCTAAGGGAGTGGTGGATCAGGGGAATAGGTTAAGTACACAAAACACAATAATCTATGATTATAGTAATTTATTGTTTGATAAACCCAAACTCTCTAGATTCTGGTTAACTTTTTTCATAATTTTCTTGTTATTTTTAGGTTTGTTTTTTAGTTTTTTCCTAAATCTCTCTCTCATTATTTGACTTTTGACCTATTCTGTGATCATCCCAGAATCCTTTAATTCCGTTTCTGGGATAGGAAATCAGTATTTAACAAAAACTGCTTGGAGAAGTGGAAAACAGTACGACAGAAACTAGACATTGACAAACATCTCACACAGTATATATACCAGGATAAGGTCAATTGGGTGCATGATGTAGACATAAAAGATGATACCGGGAGCAAATTAAGAGAGCAAGTAATAGTTTGCCTTCCAAATCTATGGAGAAGGGAAGAATTTATGATGAAACAGAAGACAGAGAACATTACTAAATGCAAAATGTATAATTTTTATGACATTAAATTAAAAAAGGTTTTGCACAAACCTAAAGTCTATGCAGGTCAGATCAGAAGGGAAGCGAAAAGCTGGGAAACACTTTTTACAGTCAGTGTTTCTGAAAAAGCCTCATTTCTCAAGTATACAACAAAAGGTCATTGGATGAGGGATAAAAGAAACATATGTTGTTAAAATTGAATGGAATGGTGTCAAATGGAGGGTTTTAATGATGGGAGATTTCTGGGCATATTTATAGAGCTTAACCTGTTATTGAAGATCTGTGGGTAGTTTTCAATATGTCAATGAACTTGTACGGAAATAAAATCATATCTTTATTTTCAAAAAAAGAAAGGAAGGAAGAAGGAAGGAAAAAAGAATAGAAGGAAGGAAAAATGAAGGAAGGAAAGAGAAAAAGAAAGAAGGATAAAAGGGAGGTAGGAAAGGAGAGATGAAAAAGAAATAGGGAAGGAGGGATGAAAGGGAAATAGAGAAGGAGGGATGAAAGAAAGAGAGGGAGGGAAAAACAGGAAAGGAGGGAGGGAAGAGGGAAAGGAGGAAAGGAAAGAGAGAAGGAAGGAAGGAAGGAGGGAGGACAAAAGATAAATAAAAGAGAATCATTGAGAAATCTTTTTTAAAATAGACATAAAAGAACGGAAATAAGACCAGGTAAGTGAGTTAGCTTACAAAACTATGGATTAATTGTGTTAATCGTATTATATAAAGGGGGAGGAGTAAAATTCTTAGTGTGAGAAATGCTGCAAAGTTGGGTTTCCACAGTGTTGCAAGCTTTGAGTCAGTGTGGGATAGTGGGTACCACTGACCAAGAGGTTTTCAGAATGTGATAGGTTAAGGAAGATTAGGATTCACAGAACCATTAAATCTGATTTTCAATGTCAAGAGTGTTATTTCTAACATTAGGGCTAGTTTTAAACTACTAAGCCTTAAACTTGCACTAAGACTTTTAAGACATCTTGCATACTGCACAAGAAAAACAAGTTGTACATGAGAGAGATCTTTAATTTCATGTATAACTCTCTTCTTATTTTTATTATGCATATGCAAATATACCTATTCTGTTAAGTCTCTGATAGATCGTAAGTAAAGATTAACATCAAATGCAATATAAATAAAAATATAAAATGAATGAGACTTTCAGGGGGCCCAGGTGACAAGAGATACAAATTAAGGTATAAGTGAGGAGACTGACCAAGGACTAAAAGTCAGAAAGACATTACATTCAATAAGCGTGAGGAAGTCGTATAGAGCTGGAAGGGACATCATCATCATCACCATCATCACCATCACCACATTTATACAGAGCTTTAAGGTTGGCAAAATACATAGACATGATCTCATTTAGTCTTCTTGATAACCCTGAGAGGTAGTGTTACTATCCCCATTTTACAGATGAGGAGACTGAGGCTTGGAAAAGTTAAATGTAGGGCCACCAACGAAGTATTTGAGGCTGGACTTCAATTCAGGTTTTTTTGACTTCAGGTCCAGGAAGCTATCTATGTCACCATTTAACCATCTTGACTTCAAGATCATCTAATCCAATATTTTCATTTGGTAGATGACAAAGGCAAAATTCAGGGAGGCAAAAGTGACTTGTCCAGAGTCACCCCGCTAGTAAATAGCAAGGTTTTTCCTTGCTATTTCCAGGATCTCCCAGTCCAGTGTTCTTTCCTCTACCATAATGACCTGTTTAGTCCAAGCTAAACATAAACAGGATCCCACCTACCCCCTTTACATCAACCTTAATAATGATCATCCAGTCCCCTGATTCCAGAAATGGGACTTGATTCCAGACCCATTGCTTTTTCTCTTATATCAGGCTACTGCCTTAAAGAAAGATGTTGCATTGTTTCAGTCATATACTTTTGTTGATTAGTAGATCGAAGTGTCTCTTATACATAAGTCAACATTCAAATAAATGTATGTATAGAGATTCTCAAAAAATATGTATGTATATACATATATATCCTCCTTTATAAACATACATTATATATATACTATATATATCTTTATATATATTCTCTCTGTATATATGTATATATATACACTCTTTCTATATATATATTTATAATAATATATATAGAGAGAGTATATATATACACACACACACATATATATATATTTATACATATATATATATATATATATATATATATATATATATATAGAGAGAGAGAGAGAGAGAGAGAGAGAGAGAGAGAGAGAGAGAGAGAGAGAGAGAGAGAGAGAGAATATATATAAAGATATATCCCTATATATAATGTTGGAGAGACAGAAATAGCCTGGGAATCAAGAGTTGCACACTAGTAAGGGCACTATAATCAAATAGAAAAAAGACAGCAGAGGAGGAAATAAAATTTATTGGCCAAAACCACACTTGTAAGATTATCACCTGGCTAGAAAGTCATTGGGTTCAAATGGATGTTTAAAGTCAAGACCGGCCCAGAGAGAGTTTCATACCAATATACAGCTAGGATTGTGACCCAGAGATATATTTAGAAATGTAATGAAAATACACCTCCCAGTCTAAAAACATCTGATTCTCTGGTTACTTCTTTGTATGATGCCAAGAAAAAGAAGGCAATGAATCATGTAAAAGTAAAGATTACTCTCTCATGTGGTGATATTAAGTATGATCTAGGTGAATCAACCACAAGTCTGCTAGGAACAAAGGGATCAAAATTGTATGTGCAAGTTAAAAAATGATCTATAAATGTAAGCAACTAAACTACAAAAAGAAAAAAATAAATAAAACATGCCTGTGAAGCCAGAATGTGCTCCTTAAATCCTGGCAATAACAGATTGAACCATGTCTTGATTGGTAATAGTGACAGTGACATGTAGTAAATAAGAAAAAACAAATTAAAAAAAGATTAATTAGAACTAGAAAGCATTACACATTATATCTTTAAAAAATTATTTGTAGGGGCAGCTAGTTGGTATAGTGGTCAGAGCACTAGCCCTGAAGTCAGGAAGGCCCGAGTTCAAATCTGGTCTCAGACACTTAACACTTCTTGGCTGTGTTCAAGTCAATTAACCCCAATTTCCTCAGCAAATAACATATATATATATATATATATATATATATATATATATATATATATATATATATATATATATATATATATATATATATATGTATATATATACACACATATATGATTTTGTATAGCATTTCCCAATTATACACTTTACATTCTTTTTAAAACTTTTGATTCCAAATTCTCTCCCTCCTTCTTGCTCCTTCCCTGCTCCTTAAAAAGGCAAACAACATATTGATTATACATGTGAACTCATGCAAAAATCTCTATATTACTCATGTTGCAAAAGAAAAATGCACACACACAAATAAGAAAAATTAAATTAAAAAAGTCTTCTTCAATCTGCACTCACAGTTAAGGTGTTCTCTCTCTGGAGATGAATAGCATTTCTCCCCGAGGGTCCTTTGGAATTGTATTGGATTATTTTCTATTTTATGTGCCAAATACCCATGGTCACATAAAAATTTCTCAAGTAAAAAAGGGTGACGAGTGGGAAAAGTTTAATAAGATCTGGACTCTAGGTCAGAGTAGCTATTTCTTTCCCAGTTGGTCATTTTTACACTATTGCTGTTGTACAAATTACATCTCGATGTTTAATATAGAGATATTAAGATGGATGTTATTTTGTTAACTACCAACAAGATTCCTGAAATAATGAGCGACTGTGGGCTTAAGGGCTGCAAAAGATGCAAAATTCTCATGGAATATAGCAATGTTCAAGTGTGGCGTCAACATGGTTTCCATCCTTTATGTTTGTAGCTTGGAGAGAAGGAAACTACCTTTCAAAATAATTTTCAGTGAGGGAGGGAGAGAGTTTGAAACTCAATGTTTTTTTAAAAAAGAATGTAACTGGAAAAAATGAGATAATAAAACAATAAAAAGGAAATTACTGAAAAGGCAAGCTATTTGAGATATATATATGTGTGTGTGTGTGTGCAGTCATGTAAAACATTTAAATATCAGTTATGTTGTGAAAATACAGATTAAAGAAAAATAAAGTTTTAAGAAGTATGCTTTGATCTGTACTCAGATTCCATCAGTTCTTTCTCATAAATTGGATAGCTTTTTTTTGTCATAAATCCTTCAGAATTGGCTTGGATCATTGTATTGTTGAGAACGGTTAAATCATTCACAATTGATTATAGCTTATCACTGCTGTTACTCTGTATAATATTCTTCTGGTTCTTCTTACCTCATTTTGCATCAGTTCATAGGAGTCTTTCCAAGTTTTTCTGTGAGTACCCTGCTAGTCATATTCCATATAGCCATTCTTCAACTGATGGGCATTCACTTAATCTCATGTCATCAATCTTTGCCACCATTTAAAGAGCTGCTATAAATATTTTTTGTACATATGGGTACTTTTCCTTTTTAGTTTTTATCTCTCTGTGAAAGAGATCTAATAGTGGTTTTGTGGCGTCAAAGACTCCTTATGGTTTTATAATCCTTTAGGCAAAGTTTCAAATGGCTCTCCAGAATGGTTGGATCAATTCAACAACTCCACCAAGTGTGTTAGTATCTCGGTTTTCCCCACATCCCCTCCAACATTTGTCATTTCCATTTCTGTCATATTAGCAATCTGTTGGGTGGGAGGTGGTATCTCAGAGTCGTTTTAATTTGCATTTTCTTAATCAATAGTGATTTAGAACATTTTTATATGACCATAGATCACTTTAGTTTCTTCATTTGAAAATTACCTGTTTATATCCTTTAAACACTTAGCAATTGGAAAACGACTTTTATTCTTATAAATATGAGCCAGTACTCTATATATTTGAGAAATAAGGCCTTTATTAGAGAAACTTTTTGTAAAAATTATTTTACAGTTATGATTATTGTTTATTTCTCTCTATCCTATTTCTTTCCCCCAGTTATCCTTCTTTCTCTCTCATCCTTCTCTCTCTGTCTCTGTCTGTCTCTCTCCTTTTACCTTGTCCATCCTCAAAAGTGTTTGATTCTAACTAGCATCTCTTCCAATTTGCCCTCCCTTCTAAAACTCTCTCCCTCCTTTCTCTTATTCCTTTGGTAGACCAAGGAAGACCATTAGCACATCACAGCTTAGAGAAGCAAGGACCTTGGTCACAGTTCCAGGGCAGAAAAAGATGCTTGTGATCACTCACAAATCAGAGAATAGTAAACATATCTCTCCTTAATTCACATCACCTAGGAAGAACTGTAAACTTACAGAACCCCAGAAATAGTTTTGAAAAGAGCTGCACCAAAAAAAAAAAACCTGAAGCTTGGGAATTGCCCTGGAACTGCAATCCATGACTGCTACTCAGATATGCATTTGCTATTATTTACTTGACTTGCACATGAACTAGATTTAAGTGAGACACAGCTGTCCAAAGTTGTCAGCCTAACTCTTTCTTGCAGTCACTGAAGTCCAGTGGCAAGACAAAAGTCAGAATAACTGGTGATGGCCTGGGACATAATGATTAACCTTGCTATCTTCAATGTCTGACCGATCTATAAGTGTACCACAGTCCCTGCTTCACAGCTCCCTTTTTGGCCTGTGGGACAAATTATTCTCATCTGACAATTCTGCCATGGGAGGTCCTCACATGCTTGAGGCATACATTCATTGGTTACCCTCAATCTAGTTTAGCTCATCTGCCAAGATGGTTTTTATCATGGCCACTGTACATGCTACAACTTCTTAGAGCCATGAGCAAGAGTCCAAATGGAAGGTGAACACTAAAAGTTGATGACCAACTCTGCAAAGAGGGTGGTGAGCTCTCACACTAGAGGTGTTATTCCTATCTGGATACTCTATACCCCCTCCAATCTCTATATGAGCAATACAACAGAGTCCTGCACTCAGTGCCAGCAAAAGGTTTCTTGTCATTGTCTTCTGACCATTTGTCCAACCACATTACAATCTGTGGGCTAGGAGCTCCTGAAGCTGCTGCTGCTTTTGTACCCAAGGACTGCTGCTGTCTTGCTGGGACATGGCCTAAGCTGAACTGCAATTCCATTCTCACTGAAGTCTGATAGACCTTTCCCATTGACCTAAGTTGTCTTGAGCTAGAAAATTGAATGTGGATCACAACATAGTATTTTTACTTTTTTGTTGTTATTTGCTTGCATTTTGTTTTCTTTGTTATTCTTTTGTTTGCCCATCCTTTTGTTCATTCTGCCACTGCAGAATCCATTTTGAGGCATTATTTTAAAATTATTTAGAGGGGAATTTGGGAAAGCTAAAGTCAGTCCCTGTGGTTTTTTTTCCTGCCATTTTGGCT
Source organism: Sminthopsis crassicaudata (assembly GCF_048593235.1). Classification (NCBI taxonomy): domain Eukaryota; kingdom Metazoa; phylum Chordata; class Mammalia; order Dasyuromorphia; family Dasyuridae; genus Sminthopsis; species Sminthopsis crassicaudata. The sequence goes on along the minus strand of NC_133623.1, from coordinate 52,713,001 downwards.
CTGCCCCTTCAATTTCCTTCATGTTTCTTAGCACAGGTTTCTGATTTAAATGTGCTAACCCATTCACACAATGCTGTCTCAGATTAAAATCCACATACTTGCAAAGCTTTCGTTAAATTCAGTTGCCAAAAGGGGTTTAAAAAGTGAGTGAAAAAAATTCTGAGTCAACTCTGGGAGGGGAGAAAAAGTTTGTAACTAACATTAATAATAAAATTGCACTGATGGAAAACCTGAAATTGCAATATTCCACAGGGTGTAAGAAACTCTTAGCCAAGCTCTCTCTGTAGGCAAGCTACTCCTGAGGAAGAAATGCACATTTGAAGGAACATTAACTCAGTTCACTAAGGAACCATTTAGTAAATTACTGTTCCATTAATACATCTTAATAAGTGTCCAACTTATACCTAGGGAGAAGCTGGTATACTTTGAGTATGTGGCTTCTATGCTTTTTCTGAAAATGTTTGGTGATAAGCCTTGGGCCCAGGGCCTAAATCTAGCTAGCACCACATGATGTTGGTCTCTGGGCCAAGAATAAATGGAAGTCTTCTGAATAACATATTATTTTCACTTTTAAATAAACTAAGGAGAAATCTTGTCAGTAAGGCCACCAACGGAAGACTTTTACCAGTTAAATTTGTGACCCATCATTGTATATGACAACAACAAGATTACATGATGATCCATTTTGATGGACATGGCTCTTTTCAACTACGAGATGATTCATGCCAGTTCCAAGGGTCTTGGAATGAAGAAAGCCATGTGTACCCAGAGGGAGCCCTGGAGGGATTGAATGAAGATCACAACATAGTGTTTTCATTTTTTTTTTTTTTTGTTATTTGCTTGCATTTTATTTTCTTTGTCATTTTTTTTCCTGTTTGATCTGATTTTTCTTGTGTAGCATGATAATTGTGGAAATTTGTATAGAAGAATTGCCCATGTTTAACATATACTGGATTATTTGCCACCCATAGGGGAAGGGATGGAAAATTTGGAACAAAAGATTTTGCAAGGATCCATGTTGAAAATTATCCATGCATATGTTTTGAAAATAAAAAGGTTTAACAAAAAATAAATGATAAAAAACTAAATTTGTGATCTATGTCTCTAGACAGGCTTCTATAGTTTCATCCAAGCCACTGATAAAGTTTTGAACAATGTCTTGGGTGCATCTATCAAAGGCATATTTATTATATTTCAAAGAAGCATAAAATCACCGAATTTCAGAGGTGGATGTCAGTGACCATCTAGCCTATACCAGAGAAAGAATCTTCACTGTTAACTATGCAATACGTGGTCAACTGGCCTTTTCATTGAGATCATCAGGGAGAGAAATTCCATTTTAATAGGTGTATAGGGGTCACAAATTCCACTTTTGAAGAACTCTTATTGCTAAGGAGTTTCTTTTTTCTTCTAATTTTCTAATTCCTCAGATTAAATTTGTCTCATTGCATATTGCTCCTATTTCTTCCATCTGGTATCCAGAACAAACATTATAACCTTGTTTCCACATAAGAACCCTTCAAATATTTTAGCATGGTTAACCCATGCCCCAATCTTTTCCTGGACATGTTAAACATCCCTGGTTCTTTTAACCTCATGTGACAAAACACTATTCTAGTTGCCCTTCTTTGGATAATTTCCAGTTTAATGTGGTTGGAATCAAACACAGTTTTCTGGACATAATCTATCCAAGCCAGAATTCAGAAGAACTCTCACTTCCTCATTCCTCAATCCTATGCTCCTCTAATTATGGTCTAATAACAAGGGCATTTTTTTGATCATTTATCATGCTGTTACTACAAACTGACCTTGTAGTCCATCTGACCCTGCAGACCTTTTCCAGACAAATTTCTTTTGAAGTACATCTTTCATATCCTATACTCATGAAGTTTGAACCCAATTGCATGACTTGACATTTATTAAACTTCATCTACTTAAATTCAGACCAAAGTTTTTACCTATCAAGTTCTCGTTCTCTCTCTCTCTCTCTCTCTCTCTCTCTCTCTCTCTCTCTCTCTCTCTCTCTCTCTTCTCTCTGTCTCTGTCTCTCTCTCTCTCTCTCTCTCTCTCTCTCTCTCTGTCTCACTCTCATTCTCTCTCTTTTCTCTCTCTCTCTCTCTCTCTCTCTCTCTCTCTCTCTCTCTCTCTCTCTCTCTCTCTCTCTCTCGTATTCTGGATATCATGCTGTGCATTAGCTATCCCTCCAAGCTTTATGCCATTTACAAATTCAACCAGCACGCCATCTATGCCTTTATCTAAGTCACTGCTAAAAATGTTAAGCAAACACAGGGTCAAGCCCAGATTCCTGATATACTACACTGGAGACCTCCTGCAAATTTAATATTAACAACTCTTTGAGTCGAGCTACTTGATCAGTCCCAAATCCATCAGAATAGATTATCAGCAAGTCCACATCTCTTCATCTTCTCTGTAAGAACAGTATGAGGTACTTTATCAAATGCTCTCCTTAAATTTAAGTAAACCATACTTACTGTGCCTCAATCCCAAATGCCAATTTAATAACTCTGTCAAAAGGGAAAATAAATTCATCATAAATATACTTGGGGTCTTTTAGTTATTTGTAATCACTATTTATTTTTCTAAAAGGATCACCCATGATCCCTTTAAGAATCCATTCCAGAATTTTGCCAGAAGTAGAAATTCACCTCACTGGCCTACACTGTATTTTTTCCCATTGCCATTTCCCAATCTCGTGATACCTCTCCCCTTCTCCATCTTTCAACAATCACCAACAATACAAATAATGAAACAATCCCTATTCACAAAGAGTTTACATTCTAATGGGGGCAGGGGAAACATGCATACATACACAAAAACATGCACACATACAGCATCAACATAAAATTAATAAATGTAAAGTCATATAATAAAACAAAGTTAGGTAAGGCACTAGATCAGGAAAGGCTTCAAGCATAAGATGGTATCTGAACTACTACTTAAAAAAAAGAGAGGGGCTCGATGAATAACATATCATTAAAGCCCCCATCACTGGTTTAACCTACCTTCATGCCAGGTCCATATTCTAATTTCTTATACCCCAAGGAACTACTAGAGAAGGGAAAGGGTCCTGTATGTGCCAAAATGTTTGTGGCAGCCCTTTTCATAGTGGCTAGAAGCTGGAAGATGAGTGGATGTCCATCAATTGGAGAATGGTTGGGTAAACTATGGTATATGAATGTTATGGAATATTATTGTTCTATAAGAAATGACCAACAGGAGAAATACAGAGAGGCTTGGAGAGACTTACATCAACTGATGCTGAGTGAAACGAGCAGAACCAGAAGATCATTAAACACTTCAACAGTGATACTGTATGAGGATGTATGCTGATGGAAGTGGATATCTTCAACATAGAGAAGAGCTAATCCAATTCCAATTGATTAATGATGGACAGAACCAGCTACATCCAGAAAAGGAACACTGGGAAATGAATGTAAACTGTTATTTTTACCTTCTGAATCCAATTCTTCCTGTGCAACAAAAAATTCGGTTCTACACACATATATTGTATCTAGGATATACTGTAATATATTTAACATATATAAGACTGCTTGCCATCTGGGGGAGGGGGTTGGGGGAGGAAGGGAAAAAATCTGAATAGAAGTAAGTGCAAGGGATAATGTTGTAAAAAATTACCCATGCATATGTACTGTCAAAAAATGTTATAATTATAAAATAAAATAAAAATTAAAAAAAAAAAGAGAGGGGCTCGATGAATAACATATCATTAAAGCCCCCAATCACTGGTTTAACCTACCTTCATGCCAGGTCCATATTCTAATTTCTAAATTTTCCCAATATTTTTCTTGTTATAGCCCAGTGATCTGTAATATACTCCAATGACAACATTGCTTCTATTTTCACCTATCCTGAGCTTTGCCCAAATGTTCTCCATCATGCTTGTACCCTCTGGGTTTTGGGTTTCTTTATGTAAGTATATCTTCTCAATATACCATGATACTCAGGCTCTTTTTACCTTTTCTTTTTCTTTTGAATAATTCAGAGATATATTCCAGTTATTGGTTCATCTCCCCAAGTTTCAATGATGCTTGTGAGTTCAAATCCATTCTTTTGCATTAAGATCTCTAGTTCATCTTGCTTATTAGACATACTTGGTGAATTTGTGTCCAGACATCTGAGACTATAATTTTCATTATCAGTTCCTTACGTGGATTTTGTCTCCTGTGTGAACTTCTGGGTGTCATAATTGCTACTCTCCTTCCAACAGCATAGTTGCTCACACTGGTATCTTGTATGATGAAAATACGTAGCTGATTTTCTCTCTTATCCTTCACTTTTCAGATTGGAGTACTTTTAATTAGATTTGGAAGACATAGGCAAATAATTCTTACAAGCTTTTGTTAGATATACTATTTTACTTTCCAGTAACCTATCAGTCCTTTCTTTGTCAGTGACATGAAGCAATGACAGGAGAAAGAGAAAAACAAAACATCTTGACAGGCTAGAAAGATGGGGCAAATTATAAAACTTAATTGAAACAAATATATCATTCTTTATCGATTCAAGGTTAACCTTACAATTTCAGGATTGGAAAGTAGTTCTAGATGACTTCAAGTTCACTGTGGGTCAGTGTAGGATATGGCAGTCTAAAAAGATAAACTAATACTATTTTAAGATATAAGAGAAGAATAGTATCCAGAATAGTAGAGGTAAGTGTACGATAATAACAAAAATAAGCAGCATTTCTATAGAGCTTTACGGTTTGCCAGACACTTTACAAAGATTAACTCATCTGATCCTCACATCAATCCTGGGAAGTAGGTGCTACTATTATCCCCATTTTACAGATAAGGAAATTTGGGCACACATAGTTTAAGCAATACGCCTAGGATCAACATAACTATAAGTAACAGGTCAAATTTGAGTTTGTCTTCCAAACTCCAGGACTAGTGCTCTCTTCACTTAGGATGCACATGTGGTATTATTGTTAGGCTCTGGATACTACTTTTTAGGGAGGTCCTAGGGAACTTGGAGAACACTGTAAAGAGAACTTCATGATGATCAATTCTGATGCATGTGGCCATCTTCAGCAATGAGATGAACCAAATCAGTTCCAATAGAGCAGTAATGAACTGAACCAGCTACACCCAGCAAAAGTCATCTCTGGGAGATGACTATGAACCACTACATAGAATTCCCAATCCCTCTAATTTTGTCTGCTTGCATTTTGGATTTCCTTCACAGGCTAATTGTACACTGTTTCAAAGTCCGATTCTTTTTGTACAGCGAAAACAACTGTTTGGACATATATACATATATTGTATTTAATTTAAAAAAGGAAAAGAAAAGAGAACTGTGAGAAGACTAGATATTATGCCATTGGAAGATTACTTTAAAAAAATTAAGCTTAGAGAATAGACCATTTAGAGGATAAAAGAGACTTGAAGGTCTAGCACATGGAAGAGAATTCGTTTTATTCCATTTGGTCCCAAGATTCAGAATAAGGAGCAATGGGTAGATGTTGTATAGAGGCAGATATAAAATGACTTCCTAAAGGAAATAAAAACTGACCAAGAGTAAAATGGGCTGCTTTAGAAGGTTTGGATATTACAATAGCTGAAGTCATCTAGATGTTCAAGGTGATACTTACCAGAAGATACTTAAAAATGCTTACTGTATTTTAAAAATAATGTTGACTTTACATCACCTTAATTTCAGTCTGTCTCCTTGTTTCTCTCTCTTCTTTTCCCCAAGAATTTTTGACTACTTACTTTTGAGAGGATTCTTAGTTAATTCTAATTTGAATTAGATGAATCATGAGATCTTGGATTGTGTGATGAATATTTTTCTGTCAAAAATTATTTAACTATAGATATACTAGAAAAAACACTTCCCATGGAACTGAGCCTACATCTTAGTCTCCTCCTAGTGGACCCAAGTCCAGCAAATCAGAGGAAACACTTTAATTATTCTCATTATATAAAATGCTCTAGCTCTATGATTTGATTGGTATAAGGAATCAGTAGATGATGAAACCGTCTCTCTATCCACATAACTATCTTCTCTGCAATTTATAGTTTTGGGGAGTTGCCTAGAATACTAAGAAGGGAAGTGACTTGTCCAGGGTCACTAAACCAATAGGGAATAGAAACATGACTTGATCCAACAAGGTCTTCCTGGCTTTGAGACTAGATCTATAACAATTATGCTTCAGTGTCTATTGTTTCATATATGAGTGTATATATGAATGTATATGTGTGTATATACATAAGTCACCAAAAATATATGACACCAAAGAAGAAAGAAAGATGAAAGTTTAAGGAATTAGACACATATGCAAATGTGCCACTAATATGGAAATTAGAAATACTCATATTTTTAAAAATTAATTTGTCACTTCTAGCTTTGATTTCACATAGACATGGTCCATTGCACCTCTTGGACTTGGTTGGATGAGGGTATTTGAATACTTCATTTTGGCCAGGGGATTACTCAAAAGGACCTTTACCTCAAAACTCTAGCTTTATACTAGGCTCTCCCTCCCACCCCCATATTTACAGTTTTAAAACAAAACTCATTCATCCAGCTTTTAAAAGGGGTGAACATCTTATGTGACGACATCCACAGCATCCACATATATAACTGGCTAGTTATAATAAATTCAGTGTTTTTCTTCCCAAAGCACTTTTCAATTATCCACTCATTAATCCTCCTGAGAGGTAGGTAGTTGGTAAATATGATGAAGCTCTTCTCTAATGGGATAACTAGCGTAGAAAGGAGTTCAATTACTTGCCTAAGGTTACCTAGGGAGCCAGGGGCAGAGGCAAGTATCATTTTAGCTCTCACTCAAAAGTTTTGTCCAGAAAGGCAGATTACCAGATGACTTCCCATAAGGCTAAAATAATTGTTCCAGGTCTTCTGGGACAATGCCCTGAGGAGTGGGCACCATGACTGGGAAATTATCTAAATGAGATTGATTTTCTCATCTTGCCTTTGAATTAAGGACATCCTTGATGAGGGAATAGACAGGTTTTTGAAAAAAATTATATATATGTGTGTGTGAATATATATATATATATATATATAGATATAGATATAGATATAGATATATACATATACATACACACACACATATATATATATGTGTGTGTGTATGTGTATGTATATGTATATATCACAGTATATAGCGTCTTTTCTACCCCACAACTGGCTGAAAAATGAAGAGAATACAAAATTTGACCGTGCTTACTTACTGGCTACATCTAAAACAGCTGCACATTCCCACCCTATGCACACATGCATACATGGAGGCTGTATTAATATGGCACCAAAGGGATGCATATGAATCAGTGCAATGGCTTTGGAAAGTCATCAGGTAGCATCCCAAACTCTAGCTACAACTCAACTCCTGCTCTTTTACTAGAGGTCTTCAAAATACATATTGATGCTTTCCCAAATACTTTAACTTCCTAATTCTTTAATATGCCAGATTTTCATATTCTATCTATCCAGTCCATCTCAACTACTCACAGAGATGGTTACTGCCTTGATTGTACCTACCCACAAGGGTATCCCTTCCATATTTGTACACTCTGCAATTCTTTTGTCCGATTATGATCTTCTATCATTCTTCCCCTGTGGCTCATGACCGCTATCACCGTTATTTTTGTCACTGTGGCTTTCAACCTTTCGACCTTTCAGTTCTTTTTCAGGTCATCACCGTGGCTCTACTCTCAACTTTGCTTCTATCTAGATACCGATGAACAGAACCAGAAAAAAAAACAAAACCAAAACCAAAAACAATGATGATAGGGGCGACCACAAATTTAGTTTACACAAGCTCAACTGGGCTTTCACTGAAGCGAGGCAATATTTTAATACCTCCCTAATTATTTCACTATTCATCTCACTACAGCAGCTATTTGAAATCTTTTCAGCTCTCCTCAAGCATCTGATGACACCTGCTTTCGCCTTCTAATTTGAGGATCTGCTCATACTTTACTGAAAATATCCTGGCTATTCACTGTGAGTCCCCGCTTTTCCTTTCCTCTTTATGTCATGTCGTTAAAGTATTTCTTCCCATTATCTCCTCCTTCACTCCATTCTCCAATAAAGAGATGGTCTTTTTCCTTGACAAAGTAAGCACCTTTATATGCACCCTGAACTACATTTTAACCAATTTCTCCATTAGATTATATGCTTCATGATACCCATTATTTTACTAATCTCTCAATTTTCTGAGCCTACTGGCTACTTCCCTGCTGCCCATTTTCCCATGTCCTTTGAAAAATACTCACCAAACATAATAAATTTAGAACCAAGATCCAAATCCGTCCTCCATCTCTGCATCTAGCATTCATTCCAGCTGCCTCCAACTCCTTCATTTCACAGAGGAGAAAACTCAGGACCCGAAAGAAAAGGGATTTTCCCCAGTGTCACACAAGTAGTAGTTGGGAGAGTTGAATTAGCATACAGATCCAGGTCCTCTGATTTCACCTCTATTGCTTCTTCTAACCACTATATGCTTTTTAGAATCACATGAGGACAGGTACAATTTCAGGGCAGGCTTTATTATCTCAAATTCATAACTTGAAAAGATCAAATCAATGAAGTATTACTTTCTTTGGGTACCTAAAAAACAAGTTCTCCAAGAAAAGGAATGACTTACTTCTATTCCTCTCAGAGCAAAAACAAAGAGCAACAAGCACTTTAACCAGGGACAGCTTTACTTTCTTTTTCTTAGCTAGGAAAGCTGGGCTAAAAAGGAGCCAGCTGTTCCAGGGAATTGGAGGCACTGCTTCTCTGCAAATAATGCCCAGTTCTTTTCAGCTGGGAAAATGGCTTGCTTTCTGAATCCTCAGTATGCATGGCCCAGGACTACTTATTCAGGCAAAGGACACTTCAGACCAGTGGACTGGATAGGGAGGACATTATGGAATGGGAAACCTTGTCTAATTAGCAAGCCTTTCTCAAAAAGTTGACAGAGAAATATAGCTCTCCTAAGGACCTCCTCAGCTAAGTGGAGCAGAGCTCAGGAGAACAAAGGCAACCTTTCCAAGGCAATCCAATGTACTCCACAAATCATTTGAGAATCTAGAGACCCTAAACCAAGATAAATGCATGAGAATGACATAGGGAAATGAATTGGAATGACAAAGTGCTATCTTCCTTAGCTTAATAATGAAGATAATGATAATGATAAAAGGATTAGGGATAATGACTGGGATGAGGACTGGATCTGTAATTTCATAGAAATTTCATAGGAAACTCCCAGGTGAGGAAACTCCCTCTTCCAATGCAATTTGAAAGCTTCCTTGCAACTAGGAGGCTTAATGTGTTGCCTAGTGCAGTGGTTCTTAAAATGTGGTTCAGAGAATCCTGGGGGTCTCTGGAACTCTTTAAGAGGGTCTACAAGTTTCAAATTAGTTTTTATTTCTAATATGGCAATATAAATATAACCCACATAAGGAAAAACTCTTTGGCAGATGCTCAATAATTTTAATAGTATAAAGGTACTGAGAACAAAAGTTTGAGAACCACTGGCCTAGAACACCAAGAGATTAAGTGACTTGCCCAGGATCCCACAGCTAGTCTGTGTTAGAGGTGGAATTCAGAATTCAGGTCTTCCTGGCTCAAAGTCAAATAGCAATAACAGCCATATTTAGTATTCTAGAGTTTACAAAGCGCGCGCGTGTGTGTGTGTGTGTGTGTGTGTGTGTGTGTGTGTGTGTGTGTATTTGTTCCTCATAACAACCTTGTGGGGAAAGTATTATTAATATCCCCATTTTACAGAAAAATGAAACTGAGGCAGATATGTTTAGGATCACAGAGGTAACAAATATATATGGCAAAATTCAAACTCAGGTTCTAAATCAAAATCCAGCAATCTATCCACTTTGCCATCTAATTGCTCCAAGCTGAGCACCTCCCTCCCTCCCTCCCTCCCTCCCTCCCTCCCTCCCTCCCTCCCTCTCTCTCTCTCTCTCTCTCTCTCTCTCTCTCTCTCTCTCTCTCTCTCTCTCTCTCTCTCTCTCTCTCTCTCTCTCTCTCTCTCTCTCTCTCTTTTTTTTTCTCTCCTAATCCAGCTTATATAAATTGCTATTTTTCCAGATAATAATATGTGACAAGACAGAGCACACTCCTCTCTGGTCTCATCCTGTGAATGTCTTGGTGTGTCCTCACACATATTTTGTATTCCATCTTCCATCTCTAGGCTTTTCTATAGACTGGACCTTCCTCTCATCTTTACTCTGCCTTTTAGAATCCAAGGCTAACATGTTATCTGCTTTATGAGGATTTGATTCCCCCCCCCTCCAACATTAAAACCATCCCTTCTACCAACACTGTCTGTCTGTCTGTCTGTCTCTCTCTCTCTGTCTTTCTCTCTGTCTCTCTCTGTCTCTGTCTCTCTGTCTCTGTCTCTCTCTTTGTCTCTGTCTCTCTCTGTCTCTCTTTTTCTGTCTGTCTCTCTCTCTGTCTGTCTCTCTCTCTGTCTCTCTTTCTCTCTGTCTCTCTCTCTGTGTCTGTATCTCTCTCTCTCTGTCTGTCTGTATCTCTCTCTGTCTCTCTTTCTCTCTGTCTCTCTCTCTGTCTCTGTCCCATGGAGATGACATGCTTTATGTCACCTTGATAAAGGATAAACAACGCAGAAGTTTCTGGATGATTTGCCAGTTATCTTAAGGCCTCTCTAGTTGTAAGGAACCAATTAGGAGGTGCTGGGTCGTGGGTGTCCTTTATTACTTTTCAATTAATAAATATTTAGTAAGCACCTGCTATAGGTTCTAGGAATGCAAATATAAAGGTTACTCCCAAGAATCTTACATTAATAATAATATTTATGGTGTAGTGTTAAATGATATGGTGTGAAGGGTAGAGAACTGACTTATGAGTCAGAAAAACATGAGTTCAAGCCATTTCTCACTCTATCTTGGCTTCATATATCCAATTAAATAATTTTACTTTTCACTGTCCTAGGTAAATTACTATGACTATAATTTGCAGAGCATTTGCTGGTCTTTACTGATATACAATTTTCTTCATATACCAATGAAATTTCATCTGGTACCAAAAATTAAAAAAAAAAAACCTTTATTTACAAAATTTGTATTCACTGTCCCACTTGATATTTAGAACAAACCTATAATGTAGATAGGGAAAATACTATTTTCTCCATTTGACAGATGAAGAAATCAAGGTATCTTGGGAGACTGATATCATGACTTGAACTTAATAAGAGCTTAATAAATATTTATTGAATGGAATTGAAAGTGACTTGTCCAAACCAAGACACTAAATACTTGCAGGTTTGGAAGGAATAAAGAGATGTTCAGAAGTCATTTAGCTGACTATTTTTGCTTTAAGAAAGGACCATAAAACTTGACAGATTGAACCATTCTTTCCTGTTTTTTTCTCTGTCATTTTGTTCTTAATTACATGAAAAAAAATTAACATTCATTTTTTAAAGTTGTAAGTTCCAAATTGATGTATATATGAAGTCATACAAACTATAATTTCATATTAGCTATGTTGTAAAAGAAAACAAAAAAAAAAAAGCCAGCAAAAAGTATTCTTCAGTCTGTATTCAGACTCTTATCTGTTCTTTTCTCTGAAGATGGTTATCATTTTTAGTGTAAGTCCTCAGATCATTGTCTTGGATCATTGTATTGCTCAGAACAGCTGAGTCATTTACAGTTGATCATTATATGATATTGCTATTACTGTGTACAATGTGATCCTTGTTTTGTTCACTTCACTTTGTATCAGTTCATATGTCTTCCAAGGTTTTTCTGAAACCATCCTGCCTGTCATTTCTTACAGCAAAACAGTATTCCATCACAATCATGTACCACATCTTGTTCAGCCATTCCCCAATTGATGAGTATTTGCTCAATTTCCAATTCTTCGCCACCACAAAAAGACCTCATATATTTTTGTACCGATAGGTTCTTTTCCTTTTAAAAATAATCTCTTTGGGATATAGTCCTAGTAGTGATTTCTTGGTCAAAGGGTATGGATGTCTTTGTAGCCCTTTAAGCATAGTTCCAAATTGCTCTCCATAATGGTTGGATCAGTTCAGAACTCCAACAACAGTGCATTAGTGTCCCGATTTTCCTAAATCCTCTCAAATATTCATCACTCTCCTTTACTATCATATTAGTCAATCTGATTTTAATTTGCACTTCTCTAATCAGTAGTGGTATACAGCATTTTTTCATTTAACTATAGATCATTTTTATTTCTTCTTCTTCTGAAAATTGTCCAGTAATATTCCCTGACCATTTGTTAACTGGGCAATGACTTGTATTATAAATTTGACTCAGGTCTATCAGAGAAACTTGCTATAAAATTTGTTTTCCAGCTTTTGCTTTCCTTCTATCTTGGTTGCATTGATTTTGTTTATGCAATCTTCTAAAATTTAATACAATCAAAATTACCCATTTAAAATCCTATTTATTATTTGATCATAAATTTTTTTCTCTTGTGCATATAGATCTGACAGGTAGAATTTTCCATGCTCTGCTAATTTGCTTATTATATCAGCCCTTATGTCTAAATCCCATACCGATTTTGACCTTATCTTACTTTATAGGCATTGGTTTATACTTAACTTCTGCCAAACTACTTTTCAGTTTCCTCAGGAATTTTTGTTAAATAGTGAGTTCTTATTTAAAAGCTTGGCTCCTTGAGAATGTCAAACACTACATTATAATGATCATCTATTTACTATTATGTATTTTGTACCTCATCTATTCAATTGATCCACTACTCTTTTTTTAGCCAGTACCTGATTGTTTTGATAATTACCACTTTCCAATACAGTTTGAAATCTGGCACTGTTAGGACACCTTCCTTCCCATTTTTAAAAAATTGATTCTTTTTATATTCTTGATCTTTTATTTTTCCAAATGAATTTTGTTATGATTTTTCTAGCTCTATGAAGTAATTTTTGGTAGTTTGAGTAGTATGGCACTGAACAAATTAATTTAAATGGAATTGTCATTTTTATTATATTGGCTCACCTACCAATAAGCAATTAATATTTTTTAATTGTTTAGATGTTTTTATTTGTGTGAAAAATGTTTTATTATTGTGTTTATATTCATGAGTTTATTTTGGCAGGTTGATTCCCAAGTATTTCAGTTATTTTGAACTGAATTTTTCTTGCTATCTTTTACTGCTGGGTCATAGAAATGTTAATGATTTATGTGGGTTTATTTTATATACTACAAATTTGCTGGAGTTGTTAATTATTTCAACTACTTTTTTTACTTGATTCTCTAGAATTCTTCAAATATACCATCATATCACCTGAAAAGAATGATAGATTTATTTCTTCATGACCTATTCTAATTCCATCAATTTATTTTTTTTTGTCTTATTGCTATAGCTAGCATTTTTAGGATGATATTGAATAATGGTGGTGATAATTGGGCATCCTTGCTTCATCCCTGATTTTATCTGGAAGATTTCTTATTTCCATTACAGATATGCTTGTTGACAGTTTTAGATACTACTTATTATTTTAAGGAAAGTGCTTTTATTCCCATGCTTTCTACTCTGTGTGTGTGTGTGTGTGTGTGTGTGTGTGTGTTTAACAAGAATGAGTGTTGTATTTTATCGAAAGTTTTTTCTGCATCTATTGAGATGATAATATGATTTTTGTTCATTTTATTATTGATATGGTCAATTATACTGGTAGTTTTTCTAACACTAAATCAGCCCTGAATTTGTGATATAAATCTCACCTGGTCTTTGTGATATATTGCTGATATGTGTATGTGTGTGATATTGCTATAAACTCCTTGTACTTAATTTAAAATTTTTTCATCAATATTCATTAATGAAATTGTTTATAGTCTTCTTTCTGTTTTTGTTTTTCTTGGTTTAGATATTAGAACAATATTTGTGTCATAAAAGGAATTTAATAGGACTCGTTTATCTATTTTCCAAATAGTTTATATTGTATTGGAATTAATTGTTCTTTAAATGTTTAGTAGAATTGACTTATAAATCCATCTGGTCTTGGGGATCTTTTTCTCAGGGAGCTTATTTATTTATGGCTTGTTCAATTTCTTTTTCTAAGATAGGGTTATTTAAGTATTCTATTTCCTCTTCTGTTAATCTGGGCAATTTGCATTTGTATAAATATTCACCCATTTTCCTTAGACTGTTAGATTTGTTGGCATATAATTGGGTAAAATAGCTCCCAATTGTGTTAATTTCATTTTCATTGGTAGTGAATTCGTTTGTTTTTATTTTTGATATTAAAAAATTTGTTTTCTATCTTTTTAAAATCAAATTAAGCAATGGATTTATTAATTTCATTTTTCTTCCCCCCAAAAGCTCCTAATTTTATTTATTAGTTCAATGGTTTTCTTTCAGTTTGTTTATTACTCTTTCCTTTGATTTTCAGGATTTCAGATTTGATAATTAAGGATTTAAAATTTATTCTTGCTAGTTTTTTTAATTGCATGTCAAATTCATTAGTCTACTCTTTCTTTTACTGTTGTACACATTAAGAGATATCAATTTTCCTCTACTGCTTTGGTTGCATCTCACAAATTTCAGAATGTTGCCTCATTGTTCTTTATTCTCCTTAATGAAATCATCTGTTGTTTCTATGATTCATTCTTTGACTCGCTTATTCTATAGAATTAGATTATGTAGTATCCAATTGACTTTTAATTTATGTTTCCACGGCCCTTTTTTAGATGTAATTTTTATTCCATTGTGGTCTGGAAAGAGTGCATTTAATATTTCTTCTTGTTTTGCATATAGTTGTGAGAACCTATTATATGGTTAGTTTTGGTGAAAGTGCCATGTAAAGCTGAGAAAAGAATATTCCTTTATATTCTATTGCCATTCAACTTTCTCCAGAGGTCTATCATATTTAATTTTTCTAAAATTTTATCCATCATCTTAACTTCTTTCATCATTGGATTTATCTAATCCTGAGACGAGAAAGTTTAGATCCCTCACTAGTATAATTTTACTGTTTATTTCCTCCTTTAACTCATTTATCTTTTCCTTTAAGAATTTAGAAGTTATGCCATTTAATACATATATGTTTTGTATTGATATTACTTCAATAACTATGGTACCTTTTAGCAAAATGTAGTTTCCCTTTTTATCTCTTTTAAGTAAAGTCTGTTTTTGCTTTTGCTTTGTCTGAAATCATGATTGCCACCTCTGCTTTTTTTTTTTTTTAACCTCAGCTGAAGCATATTAGATTCTGCTCCAGCCCCTTATTGCTATTCTGTGCATTTCTCTTGTTTAAATTATGTTTCTTGTAGACAAAATATTGTTGGATATAGGTTTTTTTGTCCATTTTTTTCTATCTGATTCTATTTTAGACCTAAGTTCATCCCATTCCCATTCACAGCTATGATTATTAACTGTATTTTTTTCCTCTACCCAATTTTCCCTGTTTGTCTTTATTTCTTTTTACCCTGTCCCAAATTTAAGTCTGTCCTATCAAGGTAGTAGTCAGATCAGAGCACAGAAGCTGCAACAACAATTCCCACAGCAAGCCTTGGAGGCAATTGCAACAGCAGCTTCAAGAGCTCTCAGTTCATAGATGATAAGGAGGTCTGACAACTAATCGAAAAGATATTATAGGGACAGACTTTTCCTAAAAGCCTCCTAAGTTGTCTTGGGCTAGAAAATTGTTTCACTACAACCTTTTATTGGCTCTGACAGATTTTGATTTGAGGTGTTATTTTAAAATTGTTCAGAGGAGAATTTGGGAGAGTTCAGTTGAGTTCTTGCATCTACCCTTACATCTTGCCTCTGATCTTTTGTATATCTTTTAGCAAGGGGTCAGAACACTTGGTCTCACAGAAGAGGATCAGAGTTCATGCTCAACTTTTTGGAAATCATCCAGTGCAGTATATCATGGAAATTTCCCTGATAACCTATGGTACAGCAATGTTTTCTTCTCTGATAAAATGCAAGCTACCTGAGGACAATTTTTCCTTGATGTTTAGTACTGTGCCTGGCACAGAGTAAGTGCTTAACATGGTTCTGTTTATGGACTTATTGACTTACATCAAAATACATGATGATGAGCAAAGGTATATAGAATCAAAGGTAGTCCACAGAAACTTGATGATAAGTCGGTTGCCCTAATGATGCCTAAGGAGAGAGTCATGTCCTAAATAAAAAAAGAGCAAATGAAAATTGTGATGGATTACAAAAATAGACAGACATGAGAGGAAATAACATGACTACCCTTAGCCAAAATAGTGAGGCAGCATGGAAGAGTAAAGGAAAGGGCACCAGCCTTGGAGTCAGGAAACTTGAGTTCAATATTGATTAGCTATATGACCAATGCCAAATCACTTCCTCCCTCCAAGCTTTAATTTATTTTCTCTGAAAAACGTCTGGATAAAAAAGACCCTCAAAAGTCTTCTCTAACTCTAATCTTTGTCACTTATGACCTCTCTCACAGGCTAATCACAAGCAAAACTTTTTGTAAATCTAAAAGCTTAATGAAAATATATATTATTATTGTTGTTGCTGCTGTTACCAAAACTTAACGAATCTTTACTTATGCAGTCCTGACCTCTGAGATTAATAAACCAACTTTTACTAATCAATCAACAAACACATATGAAGTGCCTGCTATGTGCCAGGCACTGTGATAAGTTTTGGAGATAGAATGGTAAAAACATAGCAACTCTTACGCTCAAAGAGCTTACATGCTAACAAAGAAGGAAATGTGTACACAAAAGAGATATATACCTGACACATGGTGCATGGTAACTTTATACATTTAAGATACATGGTGCTGAGAGTGGGTGGATGGGGTACCGGGAATAACCTTTTGCAGAAGATGACCCTTGAACTGAGTCTTTTCTTTAAGACAAATAATTAGCTTCAACTTTACTTTGACAATTCAAAAGAAATTTAGGGGTTTTTTTCTTATAGCACAATCTCTTTAGAGGTAATAATCATACACACACATTTTAACTTTAGCACTTCATTTTTTAATTTTTCTTTTTTTGCTCCTTTTAAAATATATTTCCTCTTTTTAAAAAATAATACCTTTTCATTTTCAAAATATATGCAAAGATAGTTTTTTACTCTTGCAAAACTTTGTGTTCCAAATTTTTTCTTTCTCCCTTCCCTCCATTCCCTATCCTAGACAACAAGTAATCCAATATATATATATATATATATATATATGTATATATATGTATATATATATATATATACATATATGTATATACATATATATACATACATATGTGTATATATGTATATATATTTATATATATATATACATATATATATATATTAAACATGTGTAATTCTTCTGTAAATATTTCCACACTTATCATGCTGCACAAGAAAAATCAGATCAAAGGGGAAAAATGAGAAATAAACAAAAAGCAAGCAAACAACAACAAAAAAGTGAAAATACTACATTGTGATCCACATTCAATCCCCCAGTCCTCTCTCTGGGTGCAGATGTTTCTCTCCATCATAAGACTATTGCAACAGGCCTGAATCACCTCACTGTTGAAGAAAGCCACGTCCATAGGATTTGATCATCATATAATCTTGTTGCTGTGAACAATAATCTCCTGGACCTGCTCATTTCACTCAGCATCAGTTCTTGTAAGTCTCTCCAGGCTCTCTGAAGTCATCCTGCTAATGGTTTCTTCTAGAACAATAGTATTCCATCACATTCATATACTTTAACTTATTAAGCCATTCTCCAACTGATGGGCATCCACTCAGGTTCCATGAACTGTCTTTAAAAATCAACAACCTTGTATTCTAAGTGGAGGTGAGGAGCCATAAAATATTCTGACCAGCACAAAGGCATAGATATAGAGTTTTGAGAGATAAAGCATTTTGTCAAATATGGCTCCACTGAAGACAGTGAGAAATAATACGCAAGAAAACTACAAAGATACAAAGAGGCCATATTATGAAGAGCTTTAAAGACCAAATAGAAAATGTTATTTGATCTTTAAGGCAATGGGGATATACTGAGATATCTACTGAGATGAGTATGTGTTTTGCCAGTTGGGGGTTAAGGTAGTTATCAATAGATTGCATTAGCCTCCCCAGGGAATAGTTTTACTTTTAACCAGAGCCTTCTGGAGACATGGCTTTAAACTAAAATGCTAAAACCTGAGCTTAAAAAGGCCAAGATCTCCCACTGCATTCAGAGCCATTTCAAGTTGTCCTGTCTATATCTTGCCATTGAACCCAGATGGCTCTGGAAGCGGAAATGAGGCAGGTGACCTTGCACAGCCATCCCCCCTCAAATACAATTTACTTTTATGTCATCATGGTATCACCTCCCTGATGTCACCGACCCCTTTGAGAATGAAAGACAAACAACAATAATCTCTAATATGAAGAGTTTAGTCTCTGTGGTTGGCCAGCGGTAGAGTCTTTGGGGTAGTGGTGACATTTGGGGAAAAGACATTGTCTTTCAAATCAAATTAAACCTACCTAGTAAATGGATAACCCCGGTGAAAGGAAAAACAAAGAAAAGAAACAAAAAAGACAAGGTGAAGTAAGGTCATGAGGAGTGACATGGACCAAGAATACATAAGATGGGCAGACACACATGAGCTTCAGTTTTTATCCTGGGAAGGTATTACCAAATAGGTGAGATCACAAGTTCAGTTAGTACATATGGTACTTTTCTTTCAGGATGTGGAGTGAGAGTCACTTACACCGCCATCTTGCCAGTCCTATATCAGCTCACAAGTTTCTAAGAGCTTAACTGTCAATAATTAAAAATTTCTCAGGATTCAAATATTCTGTCCCATTCCACTGGTCAGGAAATTACAAATAGTAGCAGATTCTGTTCTTGGTATAGATTTCTTTGAGGCTCTTACCTGGTTTGACTGTTTTCCCTCTACTCCCTAATTAATGGCTGTCTTAGTGTCATGTAGAACATGTTTGCACTTACTTGTTCAAGTTTGCTTTTAGAAAATTCCAAGCTTACTGGCTTTTGGGAATCCACAGATGCTTTGGTTCAATCTAGCAAGACATACCTTGTTCTGAACCAGTCCATTAGGCACAGCCTTTACAATGTCACTTCTGGACAAGTACCATCTATTAACCAAGGCAGAAAGTGCTTGGAGCACCATGCACCCTGAATATTCATTTAGCCTAAAGACGGAGATAACTCCTTTCATATGGAGGTAGAGAGGTGATCTACTTTAAAAAAAGAAAGAAAGAAACTCTCTTCATTTTCCTGTTCTAACTTCTACCATTTAAAGTGAAATTATTATATTTTGTTTTTACATCATCCTCATTTCCCAATATGTCTATCCTATTATCTATCTAGAAATGAATCCCTTATAATAAATAATAAAAATGAAAGAGGGAAAAAGAAGCCATTTAGCAAAACTAATCAATACAGCATTACACAACCAGGGTACCACCTCCTCTGTAAAGAAGAAAGGGAAGCAGATTTTTTATGTGTGTGACCAAGATGAAGCATTATAATTTTATACAACATCATTTCAATTTTTTTTGCTCTTTCTTACTATATGGGTACAGTTAATATGTACACTGTTTTTCTGGTTATACCTCCTTCTTTATATCCATTCATATAAGACTTTGGTCAGTTGTAGGGGTTCTTAATCTTTTTTTTATGTGTCCTGGACACCAGGAACTCCTTCTCTGCATAAAATAAAATACATAGCAGTCCAAAAGAAACTAATTATGCTGAAATGCGATTATTGATAAATAAGAAGTTCTCTGACTTAAAGATACCAAATTCTGGTCTAGCTTGTCTCTAAAGTGGGAACGAGGGATGGAGTAAATAAGAAAGGGAAAAAATTCAATGATTTTCAATGAGAATTTTAAAATATTTAGGAACAGAGAAAAAAATTAATCTCATTTTTATCAATCCAATAAAGTTTGAAGACTGCCATATCTAAAAGAAGAAAAACAAAACGTATACTACCTTAACTTTGTCCTGAGAATTATGGTTTTAAAAACCATAGAATATTCAGTGGCTCATTGGGATATGTTAGGCATAATTGCAATTATGCCTCTGTTCCAGCAGAGATGGATCTCAGTAAATACACAGGAAAATACACATATACATACATCCCAGGAACAGTTTATACATAATGACCTTTCTGCTATGGGAGGGGAAAGGAAAGGGAGAAATGTGAAAGTATAATGCAAGTCACAAAGCAGGGGAAGGTGTGGTGCTAAGGAAGTGTGGTACCTGTGTGAAAAGCTGGGGGCAGTCTCCATCCATGGCTTAGGACATCTACCCAAGCCTTGCTAGGAAGGCATCTTGTTTAGTTTGATAAGTCTTCTCTTTTTCCAGAAATTGAACTCATTTGGAATCACAGAAATTAGCAGCTGGAAGCTCTTTTCATATACAATAGTTTCAGCCCTGAAAAGAAACTGTTTTTTATCCTCTTCAAGATAAATGGATCCTGTCCCCATCCCAACCCTCAGATAAGAACTAGGGGAACAACTTTAGGTTTTCCCCAAGCAGCTCTGATAATTTCTCCTTGTAGCCATTTTTCTGGCAATTGCTGTACTCAGTCCTCCATGCACAGATTTAGCCAGCTTTGAATTACAAATATTAGGAAAGAAAAAGATGATCCCATGATTCTTCCTGCCACTCACTCTATTCTTTTCTAAAATCTCATACTTTGGGAAAGACTTTTAATAAACTATTCTCAAATGGAGAGTTTCACATCCCAGAAAAATTTTTTCCAGGTCTGATGCTGATACATTTAAAAAGAAAAAAGTTCCAACCTGTTGATAATTTTATACAGTGTTCACAGGGATACACATGAAACAAAAAGGTGGAAAAGTATTTTGGGACAGAGATTGGGCCTGGGGTTTCACTGGAATAGTGGATATCCACATAGAGAAAATTGTTCTGCCAATTTAGATCAGCACCTTCTCTGAAACTGAGAGCCTTGAATGGTGATCTAGGCCAGGGCATTTTAAGCTTTTTCCACTTGTGACCCCTAGAAATTTTTATGTGACCCATATAAAATAGTAATAGAAATCAAAAAATATTTACTGATAATAAATGATATCTTTATGATCTTCACATTCAGTTATGAGACCCCAAATGGAGTAATAAACACCCCCGGAGTGTAATGAGACATGATTTGCTCAGGGTCTCAGAAACCAGAATGTATCAGAGGCAAGACTTGAATGGAGGGGACAAGGAGGAAAAGGAGGAAGAGGAACAGGAGGAGGAGACAATGGGGGACATGCAGACAGACAGACAGGGGGACACACAAACAGACAAAGAGGGGGAAACAAACAGACAGAGAGGGACACACAGAGAGAGGGACACACAGATGGTAACACAGCAAAGAGGGGGGCACAGACAAGGGACAAAACACACAGACAGAGAGACATACAGACAGATAAGGACACAGACAGAGAGGGTGACACACAGACAGAGAAAAGAAGAAGAATGCACTGATGACTTTGCAAAAGCAAAAAAATTTAGGCAAGTTTTCAATTTTTTTACTTATGTTTTTTTTCCAGAAACTCATACAAATTTTATGTATTCCTACACTTGGAACATGTAGGAGCTTAGTACACAAATTAATTAACTCTGCAAAGCTGAAACATTAGTAATGTCAGAGAATCATATATTCAGAGGTAGAAGTATTTTTCTCTTCCAATCCTTTCATTTTATAGAAGAGGAAAATGAAGATGAGGAGCAGGAAGTAACTTCCTCCAAGTCACAGTCAGGAAACCTAAGAGCAGGGATTTGAATAGCCATACTCTGACCCCAACTCCAAAATACTTCCTGCTGTTCTAAACTGCTTCATTTAGGTAATAGCTCAGTTTTGCTTTTTATGAATAATTGTGGATGTCATTCTAAGGTTCTTACCCAAGGTCCTTATGTGTTAGCACCTTGGGCCTATGGCTGCCAGGAAGGCAGGCTTTCTCCCCACTATCTAGACCCCTATGACTTCCGTATGGCTAGGTCTTCCACTTTCAGATTCAGGGTTCTTAGTCCCTTACTTCCTTTAGCACAAGGAATATGGTGAGGCCCAACTAATTTTAGACCTATGGACTAGGCGGGCCACTGGGCCTTGGCAAGGGGCATGGTGGTTCCCGGTTCATTCACAGCTGCCATTTCAGGACGGGCAGGAAGAAGGAACATTGGAGTAGAAGCAAATCCCTTTCAGATGGGGCCATGGGGAGTAACATCTCATGAACTGAATCTTGAAGAAAGAGAGACATGTTCAAAAGCCAAGATAGGGACACATGTTTCAAGCATGTCAGATAGGAACAGAGAATCATGAATAGCCATGTCGAGTACAAGTATTTATACCTAGAATTAAAAATCTGGACTCTAGAGCAATGAGACATGACTTGCTTGGGGTCACATAAGCCATACAGAAGAGTGCTGAGAAATGGGTAGAAATGAGAGAGACTGTGGAGGGTTGTCCACAACAGGCTGAAGGATTTTCAATGTTTTCCTGGTTCTTTTCCCATCTCTCTAATCCCTTTTTTAAAATCCCCCTCACTTGTAAATCCCCCCAGCATGAATTTAAGGCCCCCATCTGCATGATGTCAAAAAAAGGAAGGAGCCAAAAACTGAAACATTCAGGCAAACAAATCATTTAGAATTATGCAGCTGAAACGGGCAAACATAAATTAAAGTTTAATTTTTTAACTGAATTTCAATATTCATATGTATAGATATGGCAGAAAATTCCAGATCCAACTGTTAAAAATAAAAGAGGATATCTAAGTAAATATTGATATAGTGAGACAGAGGCTAACATATACTGTTATTTCTTGTTTGATTATGTAGTCACACATACATGAAGATATATTGACTTAATTTTACCCAGGACAGTTTTGAGAGTTACACGTTGAATTTGCCGTATGCTTAAAAGGAATAGCAAGCTGTACATAGTAGAGATGCTTAAAAGAGAAAACAAGCTGTACATAGTGGAGATTTGCAGTTTCATGCATCAATTTTCTTTTTCTATTTTACTTTTATATAGGAATGCTTTTAGTTGATGTTTGTTCATTTCAGTATAATTTTTAATTGAAATATATGATACATCATGGAAGGATAATCCATATAACAATTAAAAGCAGCTTTATTGGAAATCACCTTGAATTAAATTGGACTTCTTTATAACCAGTCTTGCCCTAGTATCTTTCTATCTAGACAGAGATGCACAGAAACAGAGCTCTAAGGGACCCACATGACCAGACTCTCCACAGAAGATGCACATGCTTGGAGAAAGCAGACCCACTTGGCTCTGTTTTGTACCTTAAAATACTCTTGGGTTTGATTATTTCCTAATAATCACCATCTCTGTCATGCTTTATTACATAAATAGTCATCTCATCAGAGTGTTTGTGAAACTTGAAAAACGTGACCTAGAAAGTTTAGCCGGTACTGCCGTTTTCCTTCCTTGGTGATTTTGCTATCAACATTGCATTAATCTTTGTCTATTTTTGAGCTTAGCAGAGACAGCATATTATCATGGAGCAGAAAAACAAATGTTAATGAAGCAAACAAATAGGTCTGTGTTTCAGAATTAAAGACTCAGGTTTGAGAAACACAATCATTTTCTACCGTCTATTCATCCACATGGCCCACGTAGGCATGTAACACGTGGCTAAGAGAGCAGCGAAGCTACGCGTCTTTATTTTGTTAATATTAATTTAGCTCCCTGTTCATGGCCACACATAACATTCCAGGTGACAAAAACACAATATTCTGCTGTTTCTCAAAGGGAAACATTTCAGAATGGATCTCAAAGAATAATAGTCTCTAGTGATATTTCTTTCTTTCTTGTTTTGAATTATAGATCTTTGATTTCACTGGAATGGGGAAAGTCCCTCTACTCCTGCAAATTAGCAAATCTTCTACAATTTAGAATCTTTGAGAAATACTCAGGGACACTAGGAAGTTAAGTGACTTGTGATGAGGGTCATACAGCCACGATATGTCAGAAGTGAAATGTACACCCATGTCTTTGTACCATTGAGGACAACTCTGCTCACTGCTATGTTTCCCTGTCAATATTTTAAAAGAGCATGACTCTGACACCATCTCCCAGAACAATGCAACACAACATGACAACATAACAAATGTGACAGGACATTTTGACAACTCTCCTTTCAATTCGATTCTGTATGATTTGGATATTGGCTATGGGTTATTTCCTCTGGAAGCGTCTGGAGGGTAAGATAAAGTAGAAATAAGTACAAAATGAATTTAAAAAAACTCTTGGATTACTGATAAAATTGCAGGTGTACTATACCAGCATAACCTAACTTTTAGGGCCAAGGTTCTGAGGAGTACCTCTGATTGTTTGTGAGCATTCATTCATTCATTCATTCAACAATCATTTATGGAGCATGAGCAAAGTGAATGGCACCATGCTAAGTCCTGGCATACACCACTTAACAAATATACACGGAGCTAATTCTGTACCTCTATGATGCAATTATCTATTACTGTCAAAAATTGGTGCTAGTTGGTTGGGTCTTACAGGGATCACCACACAAGTCCTTTATGCTATTTTCATGTAAACACCCAGCAGGTGGGGAGGGGGGGTGTGTAGGGAAAGGGATAAAAACTAATTATTGCAGAAAGGAGGTAACTCTTTCTCTCTGCACATGGTGTGCCAGGTGATCTTGACAACATGCAGGGGATTCTTAAGGTAACTCTACTGCCCAAACAACTTTATTAGTTGCAATAGACATGGTGAAAAATGAGTAAGAGACCAGACACTCCTAGTCACAGCAAAGGATGATGGAAAAATCCTTGGTACCAATAAGATCATTTTTTATAATAAAATTGAAATTGACTGAACCTTTTGATATATAATAAAATGTCATTAATATAGAATGGTTGAATAAATAAAAACATTCATTAAAGCTTTTGCTATTTCATAAAACACTGTTAAGCTCCAGGGATATAAAAACTGAAGTGGAAACAACTCTTGATCTCAAGGAAATCACAATAATAATAGTGTATCCTAACAGACAACACAAAAAGGAGGCTTCAGCTACAAATAAGATGTGAAGGCCAGATCTACTCAATTTAGTAGAAGGCTTGAATTATGGACTATTTTCTTACTACTATTAATTACTATTAATAGTTAACATATAAGATGTTAAGGTTTGCAAAGTGTTTTACATACATTCTCTGATTTGATCCTGACAATAACACTGTGAAGAAGTGCTGTTACCATCTTTCCCATTGTATAGATGAGGAAACTGAGGTGGAGAGAGACTAAATAAGGTACTTAACATTACAAAGAAGCTAATTCCAAGTAAAGTTTCAAACTCAAGTTTTGAAGTTCTACATACCATCTATTATGCCTGGCTGTCTTTTAGTGGAAAGAACATGGGACTAGCAATCAAGAGGCCTGGTTCTAATTCTCATTCAAATTCTAACTTTCTATAAGATTTTGGATAACTTCCTTCACTTTTCTGGGTCGTTTTTCTCTCATCGTTTTTTTTTTTTAATTTGAGTTTTTAAAATTTTCAGTGAACTCTTGTTTTTACATTACCTTTGTTCCTAAATATATCCCTTCTTCTTCTCCTACATAGGAAGCCTCCCCTTGTAACAAAGAATACAAAAGAAAAGAAATGGAAAAAGCAGATCAGCAAAACTAGCCAATATATTAATAATATCTGACAAGATGTAATATGTTCCACGGCCTTAGTTTCCCCATGTTTATCTACAAAATAAAGAAGGTAAATTTTGCCATCTTTTTTCCAAGAAGAAGCTTGCCTCATTTTTAAAACAAAATGAGATTAGATTAGGTGATATCTAGAGTTCCATCTATTTGTGAAATCAATGATTAAGAGAAACATGGTTTATACTTCTTTTGGTTGGGTATCTGTAGGGACTAAAAGTTCCAGGATCAAGGATAGCAGAGAATTCAGCTTCTTGGGAAGAGTTATCTGACTGGGATGTAAAATTAGAGGCTAAAAGTAAATAAAGGGTCTTCAACAACTCCGGTAAGAGGTTTTCCATTTGGAAATTATCTGAGAGATCATTTACATTAGAGATATAGAGAGTATAGCATACCAAGGGTAGCTACCTTTTTTCTTATTCTTTTTCAAGACAACTGGGCCAGGATCTCACAACTAATAAGCTTAAGAATCCAAGGCCATATTTGAACTCAAGTCCTCCAGACTCTGGGGCCAGTGTTGTATCCACTGATCACTGAGCTGCCCCAGAATAGCTAATTTTTTATTTTTTTTATTTATAATTTTTTTTCACAGTATATAAGCATGAGTAATTTTTTTATAATATTATCCCTTGTATTCATTTTTCCAAATTATCCCCTCCCTCCCTCTACTCCCTCCCCTTGATGACAGGCCAGAATAGCTAATTTTTATAGAGTTTTATGGTTGGTAAAGTAATTTTACAGATATTATCTGATTTAATCCTTGCAACAACCCTGGAAGGCAGGTACCATTATTATCATCTTAATTTTTACAGATGAAGCTGAGGTTTATTAAGTGACTAGCCAAAGATAATGTGAAATCTATATGTGAATATACAGTGCCTGCACCAGTATTTGAACACAAGATTTCCTGACTCCAATCTAGGAAATAAATATAAATAGTATAAAATTATATTAATAAGCAGTAGAAAATTTGACATCTATATGGATGTATATTTCACTTAATATTCACAACAATTCTGTTATTTAAATACTGGAGATATTTTAGTTCAATTTTACAGATGAGAAAAGTGGAACACAGAGGCATTAAGTGACTTGCTTGTGATCATATAGTCGATAAGTATCAATCTGGATTCAAACCTAGGTTTTTTCTGACTCTGAATCCAACTCTCCAATCTAGTCTCTGGTAATAAGATGAAATTAATGAAAAAGTATAATTTACAATAGACCTTCATGACATAAATATATATAAGAAAATTGAAAATCCTTTACCATACCAAACTCGTAAGTTGAAAAAAAATATTGGGTGGTCTGAAATGCTACGGCTTTTAATTGGATGCCTTTTATTCAAAGATCAGGCACTCAAAATTTATGGAAAGAGAAATCATGAAATCCTCCACTTCCTCACCAAAAAACAAAATTCCTCTGACCTAATAGTTTACAAGTTAGTGCATTCTCTGATAATCCCTTTAAGAAGTTTACAAGGGAAAAGTGATTGAAAGAAATACGATTAAATGCTGAGGACCTTGTGAAGAAATTATGACGGAAGAATTTCTTATTTGATAAGAATTGCTAGAAGAACTGGAGAGCAGCTTGTCAGAAATTAAGTTCCAAACAGTATCTTATATCATATACTACATTAAGTATGAAACCAATATACAAACTAATTATTAGAGAACTTTTTTGGCACTCTTATTCATTGATCAATAAAAATTCAGAAGAACACAAAGTACATTAATAAACTAGAAATAATACAATTAGGCAAATAATTATTAGGAATACAAAGAAAATTACATTGACATTTATGAAGTGCAGCAAAGTAAAAAAATGTATTGTTACATCTATAGGTAAGTGGTTTTTTTTGACATTTTAATTTAATATTTTATTTTCCTCCAATTACATTGAAAAAAAATAATTTTAACATTTTTTTCAAATTTTGAATTCCAAATTCTCTCCCACCCTCCCCTCCCCACCTTATTGAGAAGGCAAACAATTTGGCGTACATTATACAGAGAACATTTTTTTTTTTAAAAAAGGAATACAAAAAGATATGACTTTCACAACTACTATAGAAAGAGAATTCTTAACTAAGCAATGGACAGAAGTGATCAACAAAAAGATGATTCTAATTACATGTACTTCGAATCAATGTAGCTAGAGTACAAAAGGAAATTGTGAAAAAAATATGCCTGCATCAAATATCTCTGATAAAAGTCTGATATTCAAGAAATAAACAACTAGAACACATATAGATGGTCCAGAGCCATGCTCTGATAGATAAAGGATCAAGGGACATAAACATTTTTCAAAAGAAAAAACACAAATTATCAACAATTGTATTTAAAAATGTTCCAAATCAATGCAAATAAAAGAAATACAAATTAAAACAAATTACCTCACTCTCAGAAATTTCTCCAAAAATGGTACATGATGGAAATAGTGTTAGAAGGTCTCTGGGGAGACGGGCAAACTAATAAACTGCCTGTTAGTAGAAATTCTAAATGATCTAACCATTCTAGAAAACAAATTGGAATAATGCTAGAAAAGTAAATTGTTCACATCTCTGACCCAGCAATCTCACCATTGGCTTCATATCCTAAGGAGGTCAGAGTTAAGAGGGAAGAGTTTCTATGAGTTAAGAGGGAAGGATTACTTTGTTTCTAGATTTTTCCTAGCATACAAAATTATGTGAATAGCTGGCTACTAAAAGCTAGAAACAAACTAGGTACCTACTGATGGGAGGGAGAATAGTAAATTACTGTATATATGTATTATATGTATATGATATATGTATATATGTATGTATATTTATATGTATACGATGGAATACTGATTCTTATGGAGAAAAGACTAATATGAAAAATTTATAGAAACATGGTAAAATGCATGAAAAGATGCAGAGTACAATCACTAGAACTTGGAGAACATTTATACAGTTGTTACAATAATGTAAAAGACAATAACATGGAAATCCATATTAACTGGAATGACAAATGTCAATTCAGGGGAAGAGATGAAAAAGCACTTCTCTCTGGAGAGAGGGGGCAGATTACAGGTACAGAATGGTGTATATATGCAGCTGTTATATCAATAGGTTTTGCTTAACCATTTTTTCTTTGTTGTAAAGGAAATCACAAAAGGGTGCTATAAGGGGAAATTACTGATAATACAAAATTAAGAAAATTAATAAAGATTCTTGATAAAACTAGAGATGAAAGAAATAGGCACTTTTTTGTTAA
The DNA here is from genome assembly GCF_048593235.1 of Sminthopsis crassicaudata. NCBI lineage: Eukaryota > Metazoa > Chordata > Mammalia > Dasyuromorphia > Dasyuridae > Sminthopsis > Sminthopsis crassicaudata. Next base: position 52,684,131 of record NC_133623.1, on the reverse strand, counting down.
TAGATTTGAAAACCAGTCGAATACATTAGGAGAACCATCTGTCACTACACAGTAAAAAAATATAAAAATAATCATATCCTTTGACCTGTTAGTTCCAATCTTGCAAATACACTCTAAATATGTGGTAAAATAAACAAAAGCAGCAAAACAAGAAGGAGCTGTAAAATGATTTTGATAGCAGCATTATTTGTAATGGTAGAAAACTGGAAATAATCAACAACAAAGGAACAGTTAAATTGTGGTACATTAATAGGCTACAATTAGACAAATAATTATTAAGAATATAAAGAAAATTACAGTGACATTTATAAAGTGCAGCAAAGTAAAAACAAAAAAGTACAACCAGAAGAACAGAGTACATATGACAACCTAAGAAGAATAGGGAATGGTAATGAATAGACAAAGAATCTAGGCAGGGAGATTTAGAAAAGGAATTGACTGACATTCTTATTATATTCTATTCACTGAAATGAATTTCACTGTAAACATTTACAGAGAATGTGTAAATAACTGCATGGATATTCAATATTAAATATATAATAGTTCATTTAACAATAACAATAAGAAAAAGAAGCTTGCCAGTAGAGGAAAAAAAAACCCTGGGGTTATCTTCACAACAGATGTACTTTTCCATTAAATTCTTTCTTTAATATAAAAATATTTTTTCACTTATACAAAATAAAGTAACTGACTTGAGAATGAAACCTAATGATATTTGGTCATTCCAAATAATTTTTAATCTTCAATAGTAAAATAAATATATCTATATTTATACTTCTATCTATGTATATATACACATAATACATATATATATATGTATATGTATATGTGTATGTATGCATGTATATAAAAAGAAGAAAATTAATTTCTTTTTAGTATCTTTTCACATTGCTATTCCCCACCGTACCCCCCCTTTAAGAAAACACAATTTATGAACAATTAGATTTAAATAATATAGAAATTCAGTGATGATTGCTTGTTTTAACAAAATGATTCACTGGAATTTTACAAACATCCTTTGTAAATCAAACTTTCATAATATGCATAAAATATAACTGTCAGTTTTAGAAATTTAATTCTATTATGCCCAAATTTTCAAGAATATACCAGTTCCATAACACAAGTTGCAAATGAAAGTTGAATTCTCTTTCATGAAGAAAATGGTATTTTTCGATGTCAAGAAGGAGAATGATTTTTGCTGCTTCTAAATTTGCAAATATGACCAGAGTTTCATTCAGAAATTGGAGAGAATAGTCAGCCTCCTACTAATTATTGAAGAGTGATCCCTGGAGTATTCCATTAGAGACTTGATTTCCATCTGACATTGATCCATAATGACTACCCTTTGGATCAGGTCATTCAATCAATTCTGTATCTTCCTAAATTGTCATGTCATGATAAAGGAGCATGGGATAGTGGGAACAAAGAGTACTGATCTTTGAATCAGGAGAGACTTTATTTCAAATATCATCTCCTTTCTTTGCTACTTGTGTGACCTTGGGTAAGTCAGTTAATCTCTCAAAGCATCAGTTTCCTTCCATGCCAAGTGGAAATAATGAGAACAGTTACTTCAAAGCACTGCTGTGCAAATAAAATGAGATAATGCTGATTAAACGTTTTGCAATTATATTAATTTAGGGCTAGAGGTCATCAGAGGTCACTGATAGCACTACAGTGTATAGAATTCCAGGCTTGGTGTCAGAAGGATTCATTTTCCTGAGTTCAAATCAAATCTGGCCTCAGATACTTACTAGCTGTGTGACTGTAAGCAAGTCATTTCACTCTGTTTGCCTCAGTTTCCTCACCTGTAAAATGAGATGGAAAAGAAAATGGCAAACCACTCCAGTTTCTTTGCCCCTCATAAAAACTCCATATGGGGTCAGGAAAAATTGAACATGACTGAAACAATAAAGAGGTGATCAGAGTCTCAACTATAGTAATAACTTGGTAAGAAAAGACCCAGGAGTACACGTGAGATATGTTTTAAAGGGAGGAGTGATAAGGCTTGGATAAGAAAGAGAGAGAAACTTATGATAAAGCCAAGGTTATGGATCTGGAGGCTAGATGATTTCCTTCAACAGAAAGATGAAAGTTTAGGAAAGGGATGACTTTGAGGGCTAACTATAGTAATTTCATTTTTGATATGTTGAATATTCTTTGAGAATATCCAGTTTGAAATGTCCAACAGGTAATAAGTATGGTAAGACTGAAATTGTAAAGGCAAAGACTGAGGCTCAATTTACAGAACTCGGAATTATCTAGACAGAGATGATCATTGAACCCATAGGAGATGACTGGGATGTGGTAGGGGGATGGGATGAAAGAGAAAGAGAGAGGGGCGAAGGACAGAGAGACAGAGACAGGAAAAAAACAGCAATGGAGACAGAAATACAGAGACAGAGAGATAGAGAGATTGATAGAGAAGGACAGAGATAGAGAGACAGAGACAGAGTTTCAGAGATGGAGAGAGACAGAGAGTGAGAGAAACAGAAATAGACAGAGACTGATAGAGAAGGACAGAGACAGAGAGACAGACAGAGACAGAGAAAGACAGTGGCAGAGATGGAGAGAGACAGAGTGAAAGAGAAACAGACAGAGACAGACACAGGCTGATAGAGAAAGACAGAGAGATACAGAGAAAGACAGAGACAGAGAGATACACACACAGAGAGACTGAGGTAGAGACAGAGAGAGAAAAAGGGAAAAAAATGAGACAGAAGAGGGTCGATGATAGAGCTTTGGAGAAACCCCACAGTTAAGAATGTAAATGAATAATGAACCAGCAGAGGAGACAGGAGGGAGGAGGAGGAACTTTGAAGAGGAGGGTGAAAGATGTCCCAGTAAAACTCCTGGTATCCATCTGTACAGAGCAAATGCTCTGCCTTCTAGACTGTGATAAGTCTTAATCTTCACTCTTCAAATGCCTAGTTTCACCCCCAATTCATCTCAAATGGCACATACTACATGAAGCTTTTCCTGAACACCCCTTCCTCCCCATCTCCAGATGCTGGGACCGTCCCCTTATGTGCAAATCATCTTGTATCTATTTGTATATATTCCTATAACTGGATCTGATATCTCCCTTAGCTAGATTGTTGGTTCCTGGAAGGCCTTTGCCTTCCTTTGGTTTTGTCTTTGTGTCTCCACCACACAGAGCCTGACACATACTAGGCCCATCAGTAACCACCTTGACAGCACAAAAAGAGGTTGCAGGATTTGTAGCTTAATCTAAGGAACCTTAGAGATCAACTAGACAAAGCCATCCATTCTACAAATGAGGAAAGCAAGACCCAGAGTGACTTGTCCTAGGTCACTAAGTCACAAATCCTAGATCTAATGCAAAAAGATCTGCCTCTCAGTGGTATATAAGCCCACCCGCCTCATCCCCAGCTCCTAGCCCAGTGTTGGGAACACAGTAGCTTAAATATCCAGATATAATACACACACATATAAATAATGCACTATTATACTTGGGGAACTCTGAAGTTTCAAAAATAGTAACTGGATGAAACTTCTGGTCCTGTTAATAATTCTGAGATCAAGAGATAAAGGCTATGCAGAGCACATAGGAGTACAGTGTCACAAACTACCAGACTGAAAACAAGTCTGTGGAAGGCATAAAAGAGTAAGGTCATATCAAAGACGAAGGTTTTAAGCTTTTCTCTCCAAAAGAACAATGTAGAAAATGAGAAATATAACATCCACCCAGGCTGAAGAGAAAATACTTTGATGGGGACGGGGAGGATAAAAAGGGAGAGATGGGATAAAAATAAATACATATCTACAATGAAATGCATTGAAGCTGCACTACTTTGGCCTTCTATGGTGGGGAGATAAGACATGTAATAGAAAATATGTAATTTCATTTTTCACAATCAGTCAGTTTGGGGAGAAAAGGAGGGGTGTTAAACCAAAGGAGAAAGGTAAATCCAATGGGTCTCCATGTGCTGTCCAATTTCTGTACAGTGTCACCTACTTTAGAAACCTAGAATATGTAAAAATTCAAAATGCTTTTATCTAGCAACCACTAACCAATAAAATGGTCCTTGGGTTTCAGGGCTGAGAAAAAAGCCAAGAGACAATGAAGCTCCTTCTAAGATCCAAAGCTGAGGGGGGAAAGACAATAAGACTTCTGGATAAGTAAAGGTACACTTTCCAAGAATGCTCATGTTGTTCATTCATTTAGTCAGGTCTGATTTTTTGTACCCCCAATAGGAGTTTTTTTTTTTTTTGTCAGAGATACTTCAGTGGTTTGCCATTTCCTTCTGCGGCTCACTTTACAATTGAGGAACAGGGTAAATTACTTGTTCAGGGTCACACAGCTAATAAATGTCTGAAGCCAGATTTGAACTCACAAGGACCAGTTTTCCTGACTCTAGGTCCAACACTCTACACACTGTCACTCCACCTAGTTTTCCGGAATGTCCATGCCGAATGCCATTCCATTTTTATGGCTCTTGTACACTCAGCCAGATACTCTTGACCTTATTCATTCCCTCTTTCTCCTTCCTTCACACCTGTAGACATTATTGCTCCCTGTTATATCTAGTTAAACACAGTAGGCTTTAGGGCTTTTCTGTTTCTTGCAAGAGAACAATTAAAGCAGAATCCTTAAAAGTGTCTTGGCTGAATATAATACCATGCAGTGATCACTGGCACATGTGTCATCAGGATCTTGACCACTTCCCCACCATTACATGCAAGTGAGACAAGTTAACAGTGAATATCACCTACATCACTTCCAACACCCCTGAAAGAAGGCGGGAGAAACTTGGCACACCAGCCGGGTTAAAATCCACAAATTTAAAATTGGAGAGAACCTTATGGATCACTGAGGCAAATGGCTTCATATGAATGACACTGAAATTGACACTGGAGTGGGGAAAGATGAATGGCAAATTCATCATTGGGGAAACCGATCATTCTGCAAGATCAAATTAGCCTGAAGGGGATAAGTTCCAAAATCTCCATTTATTAAGAGGGCCCAGGTCTGTAATTTTGACATTCCCCATTCAACTGCACTCCTTTCAACTTTTCTATGTTGTCTCCTGCCACCTCTGTATCCTATGGGGTACTTTCTACTCCAAAGATACCTTTCAACTTAGTTTTCTTCTGTGTTGTCTAATTTTAGATTATAAACTCCTTAAGGGAAGAATCTCTTAATCTCTCTCCCTCCCCCCCCCCCCTCTCTCTCTCTCTCTCTCTCTCTCTCTCTCTCTCTCTCTCTCTCTCTCTCTCTCTCCCCCTCTCCCTCCCTCCCTCCCTCCTTCTCTCCCTCCCTCCCTCCCTCCTTCTCTCCCTCTCTCTCTCCCTCTCCCTCTCCCTCTCCCTCTCCCTCTCTCTCTCCCTTCCTCCCCCTCTCTCTTCCCCCCCCCTCTGTCTCTGTCTTACAGTGGCTGGCACAAAGCAAGTGCTTAATAAATGTTTATTGACTAATTTGGCTAACCCCATGAATAGTAAGTAATAGAGTAAATATTTGTGCTGTCTTCAGACTCCAAACTCAGCTCCTTCTATTCCACACACTACCGAAACATCATACATAGTTGTATCATTTCTCAATCAGTCTTTCACATATACTTGACTCATTTTTCCAGCTTGACTTCAAGCTATGGAACTGTAGTGACTCATGTTTCTTCTATTTTCCATACCAAAAAGCAGAGAAGTGATAGCTGACATTTATTTTTTATTTTCATCTAAATAAGATTTTATTAATGAATTCTGTTTGTTCCATCATTATAGTTTTCCCAAGTATCCCTTCTCCTGCCTTTCTCAGAGCCATCCTGTATAACAAATAGTATTTTTATAAAAAAAAAGTCAGCACAGCTGAAAGACACATTGAAAAAGTCTGAAATCATGTGCTATGGCTAATACCTGTGAACCTACCATTTACAAAAAGGAATTGGGGGGGGTCCTCTTATATCTCTTCAGTCTAGCCACACTTGGTTTTCATAATATTGGATAACTGACATTTACATAGTGCTCTGAATGTATTTCATATATACACTCAAATTTGAACAGACATAAAATATATACTTCAAAAGATATGCTTTGTTAAGACTTTCCTCTAGATTAAGTAAGAAAATCTCTAGGGCCCTGAAGTCAGGAAGACCTGAGTTGAAATTCGGCCTCAGACACTTAATACCTCCTAGCTGTGTGATCCTGGGCCTGTCACTTAACCCCAATTTTAGCAACAACAACAAAAAGAAAATCCCCTGGTATGGTCTGAGCCAAAGAACAATAATCATCCATTTGTGGAGTGATTTGCCTTTGATCTACTGACTTCCTCATTCTGAGATATTCCATTTCAACCACATAATAATCCAACAAATTTGCAATATCTATATACTTATACATACAGACATTTGGTTCTGTGAACATGAGTCACATCACATAATGTCTCAGAAAGATTTTGTGAAGTTTTTATTTTTCAACTAGAAGCTTAACCAGTGGAAATCAATTGCCACAAAAAGACTAAACGAGCCCAGCAACAAATGAGATATTTGCCAACCGAGAGAAATGGCTGCCAAAGGCAATAATGGGTTAGAATATAAATGCATTTGTAAATCTTACTGAAAAAGGATGATGGATGATTATTGACTCATAAAGCAGAGAGAGTCAGTGAAGGGTAAAAACTAGTTTGAAGAAAGCTTGGCAAGATATCAAACTTAGCTAAGTCATATCTAACCCCAACCTCTCTCCTGAGCTCTACTGCCACATGATCAGCTGCCATTTGGATATCTTAAACTGGACATCTGTCATAAAAGCAGATATTCAAATTCAGCATGCCCAAAGAAGAACTTACTGCCTTTCCCCCAAAACCCTACCTTCTCTATCACTATCCAAGGTACCACCATCTTCCCAGTCATCATCCAGTCTTGCAATCTTTATGTCATCTTGTATTTCTCACACTCACCCACCATAACTAATTTGTCATTTCTGCCTTTATACCATCTCTTCTATACACCCCTTTCTCTCCATTCATAAAAGTCACCATCTTGATGTAAGCCCTCATCACTTCATATTTATTGCAACATTATTACTGTAGCTTTCTAGTGGGTTTTCCTGCCCCCAGTCTCTCCCCATTCTAAACCATCTTCCACTTTGCTGCCAAAATTATTTTTTCTCTAGTGCAGATCTGGCCATGTCATCATTCTGTTCAAATAAATGTTAGTGTTTCCCCATTCCTCCCAGGCTCAGATGTAAAAACCTCTATTTGGCTTTTTAAAAACTTCACAATCTGCCACCTTCCTACCTTGGAAGGTTTTTTTATCCATTACTCTCATTCACGTACTTTGCAATCCAATGATATTGTCCTTTCTATCCCTTCTACCTGATACTCCATATCCTAGATCTGAGACTTTTCAACTGGCTGTCCTCCATGACTAGAATGTTCTTACTCTTCACCTCCATCTCCTGACTTCTTTGGCTCCTTTCAAGACTTAACTCTCACACCACTTTGGACAAGAAGCCTTTCCTGCTTTCACATATCCCTAATACAAGTGCCTTTTTTCTAAGGGTATCGTCCATTATTCCTATATCTTTTTCCTAAATCTTACATGTGTGTTGTTGTACATGTAGTTTCTCCCATAAGATTGTAAATTTCTGAAGAGTAGTATTGTCTTTCTTTGTATCCCTAGTTCTTATCACAGGAACCCAGATAGATCATAATCACAAGGAGCAGAATCTAGCCCTAGAATAAAACAATAATTTAGGAACCAAAGCTTATGAAATGAGTAATAAAGAAAGAAGACCACAAAACTGTATAAAATTATCATGGATCTAGAGAACAGGGCAGACAGGCAGTGCAGTGGGCAGAACAATGGACTTGGGGTAAGGAAGACTCTTCTTCCTGAGTTTGAGTTTGAACTCACTTATTAGTTGTATGACCCTGAGCAAGTCACTCAACCCCCTTTGACTTAGTTTCCTCATCTGTTAAATGACCTGGAGAAGACAATGGCAAACCACTCTAGCATCTTTACCAATAAAATCCCAAATGGCATCACATGGAGGTAGATAAGACTTAAAAATGACTGAGCAACAACAGATCCGGAAAACCTCCAAAAGAAAGAGAGTAACTCCATAACAATTGCAAGCAGGGACTCAAAAGGGGAAAAAAAGTGGATTTTTCTTATGGACTATATGAATGACTAGAAAATATGAAAAGATAAAATATGAAATAAATCCCTTAATCAATGAATTAAATTAGAAGAGAAAGTGGCAAACTTTGCTCAAGTAAAAGACTGTATAATCCTACGGGGGAAAAACAGAACTTTTTAGTTCTATCAAATTGGCAAAAATGACTAAAAAGGATAAAGATAGATGTTGGAGGGACTTGAGAAAATAGGTATATTAAGATACTATTGATCAATCTATAAAATGGTTCAGCCTTTCTGGAAAGTATTGTATCCCAAAAAACAACCAAGTTATACTTAATATTTTATCCAGAAATATGCTACTAGACCTATCCAGCCAAAAAGAGCAAAAAACCAAAAAGATCCATGTGAACAAAGTTTTTATAGCAGTTCTTTTGTAGCAAGAAAGATGCAGAAAAAAGGGATGTCTACCAAATGGAGGATGGATGAACAAGTGATGATATATGAATACAATATAATAATATTGTGCCATAAGAAATGTCACAACGGAAAGCTCTTTAGAGAATCCTGAAAAGTATAGATATAGAGTCAAATGAGCATAGTTAAGAGAACTATTTATACCAGCACAACAAAATTATAAAGCAAAAACAACTCTTGAATTGGAGAACTATGATCAATGCAGTGACCAACCTCGTTTCCAGAGGACATTTGATGAAACCTGTTACCCACTTCCTGACAGAGAGATGAAGAACACAAAGTGCAGAGTCATACTTTTTAACACTGACATTGCCCTTTTTATAGATTTGTTATGGATCATTTTACAAGTCTTTTGTTTGACTTTTTGTTAAAAGGTTTGTCTCTTCTCTTTCTTGGTCTAATTGGGCAGAGGGTAGGGTAGGAGTTGGAGAGAGAAATTATCAAAAATAATGACAAAAAAGAGGAATCTTGAAAAAAATATATAATGCACAGAACAGAAGGAAGTTCAGAATCAAGCACAGACAATCGAGACACCTGAAAATAATGTGTAGATTCTATTATATTCTTTTTAAATTTAAAAAGAAATGGTATGAAATGATCCATGATTTCATATGGAATCCTCTTTTTGTATTCTGCTCGACATATGGAAAGACTCCTTTTCAGTTTTTAAGTTAAGAATAAAGATAAAAATACAAACAAAAGCATTGAATCCCACAAGTCATTAACATCTTTTGTTATTTCTATAAAGCTTGGTTTGAGGTATTCAACTGGGTATCCTGGTAAAGTTAACTACCAAGATTTTCTTTTAAATGCCATTTCTACAAATGCTATTAAAATCCACGTGGGACTAAGACTACAAATCTGGTAGTTCCATTACTTTTGATAAAGAAAAGGATTTGTTATAGTGATTTTTAAATATTCTTTTCTGTTTTTCTTCTGCTTAAGAAAGAGCACGGCCATAGTTGATAAGGAACTAGCCTCGAAGCTTGGAAAACCTAGCTTTTCCAACACATGCTAGCTCTTTTGATCCTGGGCAAATTCACTTCATCTCAGAGCTCTAAAGCAGTTCTCTAAGCCCATAAGATAATGACATACATTGGCAGAGAATATTTACTGTCCTGAGAATTATCTACACAAAGGAAGTCACAAGTCCAGTCAATAAGTAGTAAATTCAATGGTGTTAAACTCAAATAGAAATGGGGGCAATTAAACCATATATACCCTAAATGGGCATAATAACTTAGAAAAGCACATATTAACACTATGTATGTTTCACTGTATTTGAACTTCCAGTTACATTTTAATCTGCTTCAGGCAGATACTTCCTGGGAAGTATTGTTGGTTTGATGACACAGTAGATAAATTTTAAGAGAGTTGTTGGGAGTATACAGACATGAAGTGACTTGCTAAGGTTCACTGATTTCAAGCCCAGCATGGAAATGAGCATGCCGTGCTGCTTTGTTGTTACTACTTTGTCTAAAAATAATTTTGTTGTTTTATGCATTATTTCTACAAACTGTTTTCTTTGGCTCATTCATTATTTAGGCTGTCATCACTGTCATTCTCCATTTAGTATCTTTTGCTTATGTCTCTTTTATTGATTATTATTTTTATTGTGTTTTGGTCTGTAAATGATTTATATTTCTGCATTTATTTATGATTTATTTTTGTTCTAGTCGATGATCAATTTCAGTAAAGGTGTTGCTCGAAGCTGAGAAAGATATATATTCTTTAATATCACCATACAGAAATCATCATAGATCTTTTAAATCTAATTTTTCCAACAATCTGTTCAAATCTATAATTTCCTTTACAGTATCTTTCTGTTATACTTATCCACATCTGAAAGAGGAATGTCCAATTCACCTATATGTTTTGTCTTTTTTTTTTCCATTTTTCATTCTGGATAACCAATCCTTTTTTCTCATTAATATATTTCAATTTCGGTTAGTTTTTCCTTTCAGTATTTAGTTGTTATGCCATTTGAGGTGTGTGAGAGACACAGAAAGAAAAGACGCAGATGACGGTAAGGAGAAGAGAGGAGAAACAGAGAAAGAGACAGAGACAGAGACAGAGACTCCTAGAAACAAACATAAAGCCCCCTGATAAGTATTTGTTGATTGGTTGACTGGATGAGGAAATCAGTTCTCTACAATGAGATGACAGATCCAGAAAAGAACAGAAAATATAAAGAGAGGCAGGAAGTCCTGGATTCAAGTTTTGCCTCTGATAAAAACTGGCTGTGTAACTGGACAAGCTCAATGCTTGAATGCTAGAAATTGGAGAACTGTTGCTTATTTGCATTAGAAAAGGGAATTCCCTCACAGATTATTCCTATATTAATGAAAATCACAGGTCTCTATCAAAAATAGATTTACTAATAACATTTTAATGGTTTATAATGCCTTTAAGTATAACTTAATTTATATCTCTTGGCAACATCTATTTAATGCTACCTTATTCAGAAAAAAAAAAAAGTTACTGCATTCTGGCTTTTTTGAAATTACCTGAAACATAATACATTTTATTCTAGTCCCTCATTTTAACTCTGAATGTGTTTATGTATTCAATGTTTCTTATATGTAATGAATTAGTGTTTTTAAAAATCTGTTCTGCCATTCTCTTCTGATTAATTTCCAAGTTAATTCTTTTCATATTCAAGTTTATAATTATTTGTATTTTCCTCCATTAAATTCTCTTGTATTAATTATTTTTCTCATTTAAAATTTTCTCATTTAAAGTACTTGGTCCCTTAAGTTTGTTTTGCTTATGCTAATCTGATCACAGCCTCCTCATCTCATCCTCAGAAGCCTTTCCTTTTACCCAGAACATCTTTTCGTTCCCCAGCCCACACCCCAACGTTCATTTCTCTGGTGCCCCTTTCCAATAAATGTTCATTTAATTCATCCCCTTGCTACTCCTTTCCCTTTCTATGATGGCCTAGAAAGTAATCTTTTTCTATTCATTGGATTTGCACACAAATGTTCTTTCTTTATTATCTTGATGATTCTCATACCAGATGGGACTTCTGGAAGACAAAAGCCTTATCTAGTCTTCTATCCAGTCCAGCTAAAATTGTGATTATGAAATGAGCATAATTATGAATCTCTCTCTCGACTTCCTTCCCCGTCTATTTGTTTGAAGGATTTTCTAAGGAGTTCTATCACCAGAAATATTTATGAAAGAGGCAGTATAGTAGAGTGAAAGCAGCTATGAATACAAAATTTGGGAACCTGGACCAAATCCACATCCTTAAGGGGCAGGTATATTTTCTCATTGCCCCAAAAATTATCTACCCAATGTGATTCAAGGAAACGAATGCTGTATTTAGGAATCACGGCCCATAGGTTCAATTCTCAGGTCAGACGTGATACTTTTTCCTCCGAGTCACCATCCCTGGGCCTCAGTTTCCCTCTCTGTTAAAAACAATGAGATTGGACTAGGCCAAAGCTTCTCAAACTGTGTGTCACAATCCCATATGGGGTTGCATAGCCGAATGCGGGGGCTGCAAAAATTTGGCAACAGCAAAAGGTATCAGATATTCAGCCAAGATTTAATTCTTGATGTAAAAATAAACAAGCACATCCATCTCATAAGTATGCAAATTTGCTTTTGTCTTTAATAAATGGTAACGTTATCTGTATGTCAAAGAATTGTTGGAAAATAAATTTCTTTATGACTTATTACCAACAAATGTTTGATTTGTATACTGATTTTATATATCTATATACCCAGACAGAGCTACATGAAAATTTCTCGGGCAAAAAGGGGACTTGAGTAGGAATAAATTTGGGAAACCTTAGACCAGATGACCTTTGAAGTCCAGGTTGAAATCTCTGATCCTATGTACATCCATCACAGTGAGTAACACTAATAAGCGGTCAGATGGGTTAGCAAAAGAAAAGAAAAGAAAACATTTTTAATCCAAAATAGAGATTTAGGGAAGAATAGAGATTTCGAATAGGTCTGCCAGTTGCTGAATTAAAAGATTTTCTTTTCTTTTTCATCTACAAGGATGTGAATTAAGAATTAATAATGTTTTTAAACAAGAATGGAACTCTTCCCAAAACAAGCCTGTAGTGATCTACAATTAAAGAGAGGTCACATTGATTATTACATTGAGTATAAATAACCATTCTTATTGAAATAGTTGTGCTTTTTTTTTTTTTTTTAATGGTTCAAGGCTTACAAAAAAGAACGATTGTTAAATATCTTACAAACTAAATTAACTACTTCAGTGCTTGGAACTAGACCCATGTAATATATCCTGGAAAAAAAATCAGTTTTCCACATAAAATCAGTCCATTACTTTGGCAATTGCCTTGCATAAAAACCCTTCTCAATTTAGGCACCAGCGTGGTTATGGTGTATTTCACAGGATTTGGTGCTGGGAACAGACCTTAGAGATCCACTGATCTAAATGATTCATTTTATGGAGTTAAAAATAGATATGGGAAGGGACTTGTCCAAGGTCATAGAGTCTCTTATAGCATATAAAATGAAAACAGGAGGGGGTGGAACTGTATCCAGAGCTGAAGTCACCATTAAGTAAGCTTAACTATGTTTCAATCTATTTTTTAAAAAAATTTCAAACAAGAGCACCACTAACAAGATAACAAAGAATCCAAATTAATCCCTTCCTCCATTTATCAGGTACAAAAACTGAAGACAAAGAATATTTATTATCCAGAAATCTAAATTCCAGAAGACACATTTTCAGCCCAATTTTTTGCACTTTCTTCTGCTACTGTAATAAGTGATAAGAGCAAATATTCAGAATAATGATCATAAGGAATCATTGCAGAATCTTCAAAAACATAATTATGTTCATTGTACTATACTTACAAAAACAGGAAAGTAGACTCAAATATTTAATCTTATTTTTTAAGATTTATTGATACCTTTTTGACACTCTATTAATTTGTCCTATATAGCAAGTTTTTTTCTTGTACCAATGGTTATCTATTCATGATTCTTCTTTCTAATACTAATAATATTAATTATTTGAAACCCAGCATGGGACTTTATATTTTCTGTTGTTACCCAGAAGGTTAGCCATCCCTCACAATGCTCTGACATTAGCAAATTGAATAAGTATACTACTTATGCCTTTAATCACTGATTAAAATGTTCAATAATAATAATGATGATGATGATAATGATGATGATCTAGTACCCACTATGTGCTAGGAACTATACTAAGCACTTTACAAATATTATTGATCTTCAAGATAGATGCTATTATTGCCTCTACTTTGTAGTTAAGGGAACTGAGGCAAAGACTTTAATTAAGTAACGTGAACAGGATCACATTGTTATTAAGTATCTGAGGGTAGATTTGAACTCAGCTTTGGGGGACTTTAGGCCCAGTGCTCTCCCCACTGTCCTGTCTAGCAGACTGCACAGGACCAAGATCCTTGAGTCACTTGACTGGAGATCTTATGATAAATTGAAATTATATCATAAATGACTACTCTGAGTCCAGACATTTAAGTCAGTTCACCAAATTATAACACCATCTAGTCATATTTCCTGCTTTGTCACAAGAAAAGCATAAGATACCTATTACAGAGTTTTTAAACTAAGATCTTTAATTCTATTTTTAAAAATATTTGGAAGCATTTTAATATAATTGCTTTCCTTTATAAATCAGTGTATTTTATTTTATTTAAACATTTTATTCTGAGAAGGAATAGACAGGTTTTACCAGATGGTCCATGATCGACAAATGGCTCATGACACAAATGGTTAAGAATCCTTTATTAAATGTTCTGATAAAAATCTTGGTGATATCTATAGCACTCCTCTGTTCCACCAGTATAGAAGCCATGTTAGAAAAGACAATAAGGTTCATCAAGCATGGCCAGTTCTTGCTGTCTCCTTGTGATCATTTCCTTCTTTGCTTGATGTTCTCCTAGTCATATTTTTAATATTACAGCCTAGAATTTTGCCATTAGAACTCTCTCTCATTAATCTATATTTGCAGTTATGATTCTCTTTCTTTGAAAATTGGAGTAGTTGCCCTCTTCCAAGAGCACTCAAATTTTCCATGCTCTTTTATATACTGTTAACTGTCACAACAATAAAATTTGTGGTACCGAAGACTGCTGCTCATCTGGGTCACGTGGCTTGACCTCATCATGGGCAATTTAATGTAATCTCAATCTATTGCAGTGTATTACTGTTAGCTATCAACTATGCAATTATAGTTTATTCTGTCTTTACCAATTCAAAGAGCTCTAACAGTTAAATCTCTGGGCCAAGTACCTATTATGTGCTAGAAACTGCTAATTTCTGGAAGTCAAGCGATAAAGACATTTTAATCAGTTTCTTCACATTACTCTATTTTCCATATTGGTTGGACTAATTTACAATTTTATCAACAGTGCAGTAGATCCCCCCCCTTTTTTTTTTGGTTTCTATGTTATGCCTTTTAAAATTTAAGTTGGCTGGTAAATTATCTGTATGTACACATTGATCTTTTTAGCCAATCTCTTCCGTTTCAATATTTCTAGGAATTGTGTCTTTGAGATTTCATTTTGAGAACTTTCTGTCTTTCCTTGTAGAATTTTAGTTCATGGTACCATAGTACCTGTTCTTTCTCTGAACTCTTTGAAATCTATGAAAAAAAAATCTACCATGCATGCAAGATTATTCCAATCTTTCTTCCCTTCTGTTATAAAAGCAGGGTTAGAGAGTCAATATCTGTCATTATATCTGCTCTAGCAACCAGTTCTTCCATTTGTGAGAAACAAAATTAGCTCTTCCTGGGGTCAACCAAGCCTTAATTCAGGCTGTGCTGAATGCAATTCCAAGCTCCCCTGTGTCTATATGCAGAGGGTGGTTGTTGTTGTCCCCAAGACATAGGGGAGGTGACGCCATGACATACAAGTGAGTTGGACTGAACTGAAGGAAGGCTGGGCAAGGTCACCTGCCTCATTCCCCAACCCCAAAGTCAGCTGGTTCCAGTGGCAAAATATAAATTAGGATGACTGAAGATGCCACTGGATGAAATGGGAGACCTTGGCCTTTTTAAGCTAAGGTCTTCAACTGGTCTCAATTCTGATACTTGGGGACTTCAACATGCATGTTGCTTTCCACTCAAAGACTCTGGCCTCCCAGTTAATTGACTTCCTCCACTCTGACATATTTTCACTCAACATCATCAAGTCACAAGGCTGCTTATATCTTAGATCTTCCTATTACTCCTACCTGTGTCATGTCTATGTCCCTAAACTCTCAACTTCCTTCTCTAATCACAATTTCCCAGCCCTTTATCTTTTCTCTCTGCTTCACTGTTCTAAAACCCATTCACCATTCCTACTTTGCCCTGTGTTTCTGGCACTTTTCCTGCTTGTACAATAACATCCTTCTTTTGGCCTCAATTCCTCCCCTTCATGATCTCAACCTTCTTTTTTGTTTTTGTTTTTTCTTTTCCATGAACAAACATTTCTTTTTCTCCCCTCCCCATTCCCAAATTAAATGGAGAATAAAGCAAATACCCTATAACCGGTCACATAGCGGAGCAAAATAGTTTGCTGCATAGTCCATGACCAAAAATGTTTGTCCATTCTGTATTTTGAATGCCAGGTATATAGCACAGTTCATCAGGTCTCTAGAATCATAGTTGTTCTTGATCTGCTTGTTGACAGATCCAATTGTACACTATTCTCTGTCCTTGAATAGCTTGCCTCTTATCCTTCCATGACTCGGGACTTGCCAAAACTTAAAAGCTTAGTTTATCCACCCTCATGAACTACCCCAGTATCTACATTTTACATTCCTAATCCTGCGCTGATGAAAACTGCTGGAATAAGTCACAACTTGATCAACTAAAAATTTATACTATCTAATTATCTCAGTTGGACCCACCCTGCTGTATTTAATTATTCCTTGATTGAATTCTCACAGCTGAAGTCACAAACTTTTCCCTCTCTCTCTTCAAATCCTGTCTCCCTTTTCTCAGCAGAAGACATTGCTTCCTACTTTATGGAGAAAATTGAGTCCATGTGTCATAAATATCATCTCTTCCTTTATTGTATACCTCCAAACCAAATGAACATCATCACTGATTCTTGCTTCTCTTTCTCCATTCTCTGAAGAAAATTTACTCTTCTACTTGCCAAGGCCAACCCACTACTTGTGACTTGAATCCTATCTCTTCTGAAAGCTTGGCCCTTTTATCATCTCTCTTCTCTTTCTCATCTTCTATTCCTTCCTACAGGTTGCTTCCTTCCCTGTTGCCTAAAAACTACTCAAGTTTCCCTTTTCATTTGATACTGGTATAATATATAGCAATTCTCCTATATATCTTTGACCTTTTGGTCAACCACTTTTGAAAAACCAGACTCCTAAAAAGTATCTCTTCTTGCTGTCTTCATATTCTTACTTCTAAACCTTTTGTAATCTGATTGAGGCATCTAGGTAGCAAAGTGGACAGAGTACTGGACATGGAGTCAGAAAGAGCTCTGCAAAATCCTATGCCTCATATATTTACCAGCTATATGAACCTGAACAAATCATTTAAACAGCACTTTCCTTAATTGTAAATAAAGTATAATTATCATGGCTACTTATAACTATATTAGCCCTCGTATGGCTATTGTAGGAAGAGAGAGAGAGAGAGAGAGAGAGAGAGAGAGAGAGAGAGAGAGAGAGAGAGAGAGAGAGAGAGAGAGAGAGAGATCGAGATCTTTCAAATCTTAGAGTGCTAGATAAATACTAGGCATGAGGATGATAGATGTCTTCACCACTTTATTGAAACTCAAAGGTATGAACAGACATATGCAATGAATGACCTCTAGTTGTTTTCCTTATTCCTTTTCATCCTCCACTTAGCTGCCATAGTAATCTTCCTAAAGGGCAGGTTTGACCATGTGACTCACTTATTCCACTCACTCCCTATTGTTGATAGAATCAAACATGGAACTCTTTGGGGGGCTTTTTAAACACATTGACAGCATGGTCTCTTCCTATCTTTCCAGCCTTGTCACACTTGACTCCTGTCCACACACACACACACACTATAATAAAGTGACACTGGCCTTCTTGAAGTTTCTCTCACAAGAAACTCCATCTCCTTAATCTGTGCCTTTGTAGTAGTTGTCCCACATGCCTGGACCGCTCTCACTCTTCAACTCTGCCTCCCGATTTCCCTGGCTTCCTTCAACACTCAACTTAAATCCTACCTTCTGTGCAAAACCTTTCCCAGGCACCCTCCATGCTAGTGCTTTCCCTTTCAGACTAACTCCAATTTATCCTCTATGTGTTTGCAGGTCCAGTTTGTACATTACTATTTACATATTGTCTTCCCCATTATAGTGTGAGCTCCCTGAGGGTAGGGACTTTGCCTTTGCATCCTTAGTGCTTAGACCAGTGGTTAGTGCATAGCACACACTCTATAAATAGTTATTGGTTTGTTACCCAAAATATGTTAACTGATAAATCCATTGCCCTTGCCTCATTCTTTATCCAACTTGATTACTTTTTGAGCCTGTTGTCCTTTCTCATAGACATTCTCTCCTCCTCTGGTCTCCATCATTCTATTTCCTCCCAATTCTCTTCCTACTAAGCTGACTGCATCTTCTCAGTCTCCATGGCTGGATCATTATCCATCTCCTCTAACATTAGCATAACTATCCCTGAATGCTTTGTCCTTGAGCTTCTCTTCTGTTTCTTCTCTTCTGTTTCTTGGTTATACGCATCAAATCATCTTCCTTCAAGATGCAGCTCAGATCTCACTTCCTTATGTCATTCATGATCCTCCCATTTTTCAGTGTCCTCTTCTTTCTCAAACTACCTTGTATTCACAAATGTGTCCATGTTGTACCTCTTTGGTAAAATGCAACGTCCTGCAGAAAGGCATCGTTTCATTTTTGTCTCTGTATTTCTAGCACTTAGCACACTGACTTATATAACCAATAGGACTATAAGAAAGAGTTGGTGATTTGAACTGGAAGACAGTATGGTATGGTGAAAAGAGCACTGCCCTGGGAATCAAAGGGCCTAGGTTCACATCCCTACTACTACTACTACTACTACACTCCCTATCTCTATTCTCTGCAACAGTTACATAGAGATTAAGTTGTTCATGTTAAAAAGTTCATGGAAATCATGTTTGGCCTCCAATTAAATTTCCATTGAATAATGGAAGTTTCTTGAATAATCCTGGCTTCACTCCTTTTCTCAGTAATCACTGATGACTCATTCCCTCATTTCCCCAAATTTCAGTTTAGAATTGAGCTTCTCAAAATAAACTTAACAGATAGAACAATAGCTATGCAAGCTCCAACCCATAATCAGAAGAGTGTGAGATTTAGACTGGGGCATAACTTGGCGAACTAAAACTCAGAAGTATTACTCCAAATTCAAAGAGCAAATGTGTTCTGAGAATTCAGAATATGTAGTTGTGGTAAAAGTAAGCACAGTGTTCTGAGAATTCTATCAAATGAGCCAGCAGAGGGGCGAATTAGATAAAATCATAATTGAGTTCAACAAAGGCAAAATTCAATTGAACAGGGAAGGCAAGTCTTTCCTACTTTGAAAAAGGTTTCACTCAGGAAAATGAATATTAAAATGAAATAATTATCAGTCAAATACCATGTAATAGGCAACATTTTTCAGATCCAATTTAAACTCATTTAAGACAACTACCACCTTAGTCCTGACCCCCTCGAGCAGAAATTAGATATATTTTTAAGGGTCGGGGGGAAAGATGGTTATTTTCATTCTCTTTCCTTAGTGGTAATTAGGGAAGAATTCATCAAAACATTCATAAAGATCCTATTGAGTAAAAGTCACATTTCTACATAAACTCAGGGCATACTTTTCCACAAATAGATAAAGTAACAATGAGAGGAGGGGATATGTTAAATATGTGCACATCAAGAAATACGTGTAGGGAACACATGACTAGGACACAAGTAGAGGGGAACAATTAGGGAATTATTTAAATACACATGGAAGTGTAACTTATATCCATATTTTTTACTCTAATTTTCCTTTGAATGAGAGTATGAACAAATCTAAAGAAAGAACATCATTTCCCTCATGTCTATGCCCATTTTTGCCTTTTATATTGTAACTTATAACTTATGTATAGATAAAATTACATATTATATGTTGTAACTTATATCCATATTTTTAACTCCAATGCTCCTTTGAATGAGAGTATGAACAAATCTAAAGAAAAGACATTATTTCCCTCATGTTTATACCCATTTTTGCCTTTAATATTTATGTATGGCTGGCCAACAAGACATACAGGGAAGAGAGAAGCAAGGACAAGCAAGAAAGGACTTATATAAAAATATGTCACTATATTGTAAGAATCATATCAGGAGTGCTAAAACTGACTTCTGGGAAAGAGACAAATAAAAGTCACAGGCTAAACCCAACCACCTCACAATCAATAAGGAATGGCGCCATATGCAATAAGAAGTCATTGAACAAAAAGCACCTGACTGACTAGTGCCTGTCTTATCCAAGATTCCATAGGACACTGAGGGTCTAGAAGATATTATCAGCTGGGCCTCTTGTCTACTCTATTCCAGGCCACAGAGAGAGGAGGTCCATGTGGGTTATTAACATAACTTGCATCTACACTCTAATAGGAAGGTTCGTGATAGTAATGCCAGCAATTATAAAGCCAAAAGAAGTTCAGGAAAAAAGGAAAAGAAACACTGAGGAGTGGGAATGGGAGGTGGAAAATCGAGCCATCCTTTATGGAGAGATTTACGAAATGAATGAACATAAAGACTTCCTAATATGCCTAATGGGCTGAAGAAATACTATGTGTTAAGAGAAACCTAGGACAAACTTCCAGAAGAGAATAACTTAGTAATAATTACAAGCAGAACATCCCAAAAGAGAATAGATTTTCCCCTGAAGCTTTATTTAAAGTGAAGTTACTTCTTTTGCATTCACTCCTTAAGCTGATCTTAATTCAAAGTATGTTTGATTGCTTTTCTTTTTTTAAATTATGATTTGTTTTTAACATTCTTTTCTTTATAATTTTTAAATTCCAAATTCTATCTCTTTTTCTCATCCCTTCCCCTACCTACTGAAAAAAGAAGGAGAATTATGTCAATTATATATGTGAAATCATGCAAAACATATTTCTATATTAGCTGATGAGGTCCTAGGCGACTAGGTGGGTTGGCAGAGAAAGCCTGAAATGGTGATAAGATGACTCTCTGAGGCAAGCAGGGAAGGGCACTGACAGGGATCACTCCCATCCTCTGGGGAGGTCTTTGATAGACTCACCTTACTGTATCCAATCAGAAAGCCAAGTTATATCACACACACTTCCAGGTAAATTTCCCCTATAAATCAATCTATTGCCTAAGGCATCTTTGCTGAAACCCATATGGGTTAGCCCTTCTGTCCCATGATGTCTTTCTCTTCCCAGTTGCAGTTACTCTGCACAATGATTTCTTTGTTCTTCTCACTTCATTTTGTATCAGTTTATACAGCTCTTTCCATGTCTTTTTGTTTTTGAAACCAACTCCCTCATAATTTCTTATAGTATAATAGTAACCCATCACAATCATATTCCACAACTTGTTTAGCCATTTCACAATTGATGAAGATCCTCTTAATTTCACATTCTTTGCCCACAGAAAGAGCTTTATACTTCTTGGTGGAAAGGGGATAGAAAGTAGGTACAATTCCAGATAAAATCACTACAGCACACAGTCATTTTGCTTGACTATAGTATTGCTTTTTGGTTTTAGGAACAAGCATTTATTAAGTGCTAACTATGGAACAGGCATTATGCTAATAGCTTTTACAAATATCTCATTTGATCCTCACAATAACCTTTAAAAGTAGGTACTATGATGATCCTCTTAACAGCCAAAGGAACTGAGGCAAAGGTTAAGTGACTTACCCAGGGACACACAGCAAAATCCGAGACCAGATTTCAATCATGTCTTCCTGACTCCAGACCTAGGGGGGATAAATAGAAGCCCAGAGAAGAACGAGTAGGGCAATGTTGCTACTACTACAAAATTTAATGCATGTTTAGGAGCAAGCTGTATGTAGTGAATTTATGTTTTCACCTATAATCCCCATTCTCTGGTCTTTGTATATGGAAATATTCATGTTAATGATTTTCAAGGTCCTAATTACTATAAAAGGACAATAAGGCTATGGTATTTTGTGACACAGTCCCTTAGTACTAGTCAGGATTTATGTAGTTGTCTGGGAGAATAATTTTTATCCTCCAAAACTGATAATAATACATATGTGTAGTTTTAACCTTTTTAAAAAAAAAGAAAATAATAATCATGATTGGATTCTCAAAAACCACAATAAAAGAATAAAAACCTCTATAAAATACTCCAGGAGCCTCAGGGTAAATTACAAATAAA
Source organism: Sminthopsis crassicaudata (assembly GCF_048593235.1). Taxonomy (NCBI): domain Eukaryota; kingdom Metazoa; phylum Chordata; class Mammalia; order Dasyuromorphia; family Dasyuridae; genus Sminthopsis; species Sminthopsis crassicaudata. The sequence continues at coordinate 52,662,188 of NC_133623.1, read as the reverse complement.
CAATTCATAGGTCATTTTCCCAAAATGAAACCTTCAATCTGACATACCCAGAAATACAATTGTAAAATTCTAGAGCTTCCAGGTCAATGAAAACAATGCTGCAAGCAATGAGGCAAAGCTATATCATGAACCCTGTCAAGATCTCAGTCAGAATCATATGAAATTACACAGTAAATACCACAGGAGAAATAAAAGAGAGAAAGATGATATAACAAAAGGGAACATTTAAAAAAAAATCCCACAGAAAGGAATAATTCAATCCTGTAAAGCTGAGCTTAATCTTTCAAGGAAAAAATAAACTTTTAATAGAACCAATAATCTCCAAGTATTTTTTATTGAGAGAACCAGACTTGGGTAGAATATCTGAAATGCAAATGCAACTTAGAAAATAAGTCTACCAAAGTAAATTAGTTTGAACAAACAGAGAAGGCTAAATAATGATCAAAGATTTACATCATGAAAGGAAGGGGGGAAAGTATTATCTCGTTAGAATCTTAACATCTCTTAAATGGGACTAAAGACAAAATTGGAGCCAGGAGAAAGAAAAGAGAATGTAACCCCTCTCCTAAAGCCCTGGTATGAGACTTTCCTGATTGGTTGGGACAAATGCCCTAAACTAAGTGAAGAGTGAAGTGGACTCAGCAAGAGCAAGAAAGTTTCAGTTTTCATCTAGTCTTCTTTGAGACTCTTCAAGCTTCAGGTCTCCTTTAAGCTTTGAGTCATTTTGTATGCTACTGGCTTCCAGCTTTGAGGAAGAAGATGGAAGAGACCAATCTCATTTCAGGTTGCTGAAGGAATATATTAGGAAGATATGAGAGGAGTTGACCGTCTACCATATCCGTATCTCCAGCTTGCTACACAGGGGTTTTCCCTTGGGTGAGAGCTAGAATTTTCTCTTTTGCTGAAGCTAAGTTATCTTGATCCCAATGGGAGCATTCGTTCATCCTATATTTCCTAGTGTACATTCTCCTACACATAGCTTTTCTGGTCTCTGATTGTACAAACAGATTTTTTTGTTTTTGTTTTGCTATTTATTATGCACGTTCATTGTAGAACTGGTATTTTGTGAGAAAGGGGTCAAACCTTGAATATAGAGCTTCAGATTCAATAATGAGATAAAGTTTAGATAAACATTGGCTTGCACCTGAGAATATCCTTAAACTGAAAATATCTAAAATATCTAAGGGAGCAGATAGCTATCATTCTAGCTTGTTACCCCTTCTCTCTGAGAACAGAATAGCCTCTAGACCCAACCTCCTCTTTCCCATCCTGGAATGATCTCCGAGGAATGAAAGTATTCCCCGGAGAAGAATAAAAAGAAAAGAGAGTAAAGATGTCTATTCTGCCTCCCATTAAGGAAAGCATAAGGATACATGGGACTGGAAAGGAAATAGAAATAAAGGGATAAAAAGGAATGGTGAGAAAGGAATAGGAGAAAAAACAAAATAACTTTGATTTGGAAAGATTGGGATGACACAAGAAAATAATATATGAGCCTAGATGTTGATAGGTGAGAGAGCATTGTTCTCATGAATCTTATTTTGAGCTGAGCCTGGGGAGGACAGAGAATAAAGAGCATAATTTAAATATGCAGTAAGTAAACATGAAGTTAGAGAGGTAGTTTGTTAGGAAAAAAATAATTATATGAGAGGGAAGGAGATAGAGAAAGAAAAGAAAAGAGAGAAAGAGAGAGGGAGACAGAGAAAGAGAGGGAGAGAGAGAGTGCTAGTAATGTGATGATCTGAGCTAGATGAAGTGGAAGAGGGGAGAGGACTAGGATCATATTGTTTAAACTATACTTTATTTCATTGTCTTCTTTTTTCTCCTATCTTTTTTCCTTTTAAAAAGACATAAAGGGGATAAAAAAGAAACAGTTTTAAGTTATGGGGGAAAAACAATACTGTTAATATGAATGGTAGGAACTTGCCCATAAAATGGAGGAAGGTAACAGATTAGATTAGGTAACAAAATAGATTAGAAAAATACCCAATTATCCATTGTCTAAAAATGTCATCACATTTAAAGCAAAACTTAATACAGATATAAAGTGAAGTGTTGGAATAGAATATACCTTATCCTAAATCCAGAAAAGTAGGACTGGCGATCATGATCTCAGAAAATAAATCATTAATGAATTATGATTCAAAATCCTATCGATAATAAAGCTAAAAATGCATTTTTAAAGAATGAATGAAGAAAGAACAGATATAAGAAAATTAGACTTTCAAATGAAGGACTCAGGAGAAGCATAAAGAGGTAATAAGGAAAAGGAAATCAAAAGGGACTCAATAAGGTTAATCTGTTTACATTTTTACATTAGAGGATGCTATTATAGTTAGGCATGTAAAAGAACAGCTATTTGTAGTAGTGGATAGAGTGCCAGGTCTGAAAACAGGAAAACTCATATATATGTGAATTTAAATTGAGCCTCAGATGTTTACAAACTGTGTGACCCTGGGAAAGGCACTAAACACACATTGCCTCAGCTTCCTCATTTGTCAAGTGATCTAGAGAAGAAAATAGCAAACCCACTCCAGTATCTTTGGCAAGAAAACTCCAAATGGGGTCACAAATAGTCAGACATGAATGAAATATGTGAATAGCAAACAAATGAAGAGCATTCACAAAGACTTACTGAAGACAGAACTGGAAGAAAAAAAATCTGGGTTCAGAGATAAAGTTTAGAGTTCACCCTCCCCCTTGGACCATGTATTTAGGGGTTTGGAGATTGTGCATTCTATTCCCCAGCATCCCTCAGAGACAGAGGTTAAGACCACTGGGTGCAATTGTTATTATTGAGGCTAAGGATGATGAATGTGTTTGATTAGACCTGGTTGGTGAAACATTCCTCACTTTCCCTTAGAGATAATTTCCTTCTCTCATGATTAAGAAGGGGGAGGAGTGGCATTAAATATCTCACTCCTCTAGATTTTTACCTTAATACTTTTTAAATTAATTTTTTTCAGTCAGCAAAACCCCGCCCTCTCTTCCTCTCAACCACCACCCCCAATTGAGAATGAAAGAGAAACCAAGATCCCCATTACAAACATCAAATAGCCCCTGTTACTTACAATCAAGAAAATTTAACTTCTATAGAGCTATATCTAAATATACACAAATACCACTTATATGTAAGCACACAGTTATATTTATGTATATATGTATATACACACATACTACATATTAGTTCATACAAGTTTCCCTACATTTCCCTGAAAGCATCTTATTATTTCTTAGAATAGTAATATTCTATAATGTCTGTATATCAAAACTTCTTTAAATATCCCCCAACTGATGGTCAAACCCATAAGATTCTCATTTTTGACTCCTCAAAAAGTTATAAATGTATTATATACATCATTAGTTTTTATTTTGCTCAAAACCAATACCTCCCTCAATTTTCCTAATTTCTTTCTTCTTTCTTTTCCTTCTTCCCTTTAAAGTGAAATGAATTTTTGTACTCAATTTATGTGCAGGTATTCTTCCAATTTTTGGCCAGTTCAGATGAAAATGAAGTCTAAATGCCAGTCATTCCTAGAAGTCATTCCTAGTATGCACTTTCATTATGTGAAATGATTTTTTTTTACTGCTTGGTAATTTTGTATATTAAAGCTATTCCAAATCAGATCCGAAGAGAAAGTTTGGTTTTCTGTGACATAACACACACGCACAGAAAAAAACCTATATGATTTTAAAATTATTCTACCTATATAACTACTTTACTTCCATATGCGGAGCATAAAATTAGTAAACACACTTTTGAAATGTATTTAAATGTTAGTGGGGTTTTCCTTTTTTTCTGCTCTAATAATGATTTTACTGAATTCACTTTTCTTTTTTTATTCTTTCTTTTTTAATTATTAAATTTTATTTTTATTATAACTTTTTATATACAAAACATTTGTATTTAAAAGTTAGTGTTTTTTTTCTTTTTTCTGCTCTAATAATGATTTTGCTGAATTCACTTTTTCTTTTTTAATTATTAAATTTTATTTTCATTATAGATTTTTATATACAAAACATATGTATGGGTAATTTTTCAGCATTGACCCTTGCAAAACCTTCTGTTCCAACTTTTCCCCTCCTTCTCCCTACCCCCTCCCCTACATGGCAGGTAGACCAATACATGTCAAATATGTTAAAGTATATGTTAAATACAATATATGCATACATATTTATACAGTTAACTTGTTGCACAGGAAAGATTGGATTTAGAAAGAAGGTAAAAATAACCTAGGAAGAAAAAACCAAATATGCAAGCAAACATTAACAGAAAGAGTGAAAATGTTATATTGTGGTCCATACTCATTTCTCAGTGTTCTTTCTCTGGGAAATAGCTGGTTCTGTTCATTGCAGATCAATTGGAACTGATTTGGATCCTCTCATTGCGTTTTTTTTTTTTTTTTTTTTTTGCAGATGATATGATGATATTCTTTTTTTTATTTATATAGCTTTTTATATAAGTATATAATGAAGCCATTAACTTCTATTTAATCCACTGTAATTTTCTTTTTTCTTTTTTTAAGCACTCAAAGAATTTTTAAGGTTTTTTTTTTCAGTTCTCAACATTTATTTTTATAAGATTTTGAGTTCCATTTTTCCCCCTTCTCCTTCCTTCCTTCCCCTTTCTCCCAAACAACAAGCAATCTGGTATAGGTTGTGTATATATAACATTTTAAACATATTTCCATATTAGTCATGCCTGTAAAAGAAAAATCAGAACAAAGGGGTAAAAGCACAAGAAAGAAAAAAATAAACAAAAAAGTGAAAATAGTATGCTTCCATCCATGTTTAAGCTCTATAGTTCTTTCTCTAGATAAGGATGGCATTTACCATCTCAAATTTACTAGAATTGTCTTGGATTACTTGTATAGTTGGGAAGAGCTAAGTTTGCCATCATGCATTCTCATTATTACTACATACAATGTTTTCCTGGTTGTGTAGTTCATGTAAGTTTTTCCAGGCTTTTCTGAAATCAGCCTGCTCATCATTTCTTATAGAAAAATAATATTCCAGTACCTTCATATGCCATAACTTATTCAGCCATTCCCCAATTAATGGGCATCCACTCAATTTCCAATTCTGTTCCACCAGAAAAAGAGCTGCTACAAACATTTTTGTACATATGAGTCTTTTCCCCTCTTTTATGATCTCTTTGATATACAGACCCAGTAATGAGACTGCTGGGTCAGAAGTTATGCACAGTTTGATAGCTCTTTGGGCATAATTTCAATTTGTTTTTCAATATGGCTGGATCAGTTCACAATTACACCAACAATGCATTAGTGTCCAGATTTTTTACATTCCCTCCAAAATTTATCATTATCCTTTCATGTTATCTCAGTCAATGTAATAGATGTGAGGTGGTGCCTCAGAGTTATTTCAATTTATATTTCTCTAATCAATAGTGATCTAGAGCATGTTTTCATATGACTATAGAGGATTTTAAATTCTTCATCTGAAATTGTCTGCATATATCTTTTGACCATTTATCTATTGGGTAATGACTTATATTCTTATATATTTGACTCACTTCTCTATATATTTTAGAAATAAGATCTTTATCAGAAACATGTCTATAAAAATATTTTCCCAGCTTTTTAAGCTGCATTACTTTTGTTTGTGAAAACTCTGTTCATTTTAATGTAATCAAAACTAACCACTATGCATTTCATAATGTTTTCTAGTTCTTTTTTGGCCATAAATTCCTCCATTCTCCAAACATCTGACAGGTAAATTATCTCTTGCTCTCCTAATTTGTTTATAGTATCAGCCTTTATGTTTAAATCATAAACCCATTTTGACCTTTCCTAGTATAGGGTGTGAGATATTGCTCTATGCCTAGTTTCTGCCACACTATTTTCCAGTTTCCTCAGAAATTTTTTGTGAAATGGTGAGTTATTATTCCAGAAGCTTGAGTGTTTGTATTTACCAAACAACAGATAACTTTAGTCATTGATTATTGTATACTATTTGACTGATCCACCACTCTATTTCTTAGCAAATACTAAATGGTTTGATGACTATGACTTTATAATATAGTTTAAGGGCTGTTACAGTTAGGCCACCTTTCTATTTTTTTTCATCAATTCATTTGACATTTTTGAACTTTTGTTCTTTAAGATGAATTTTGTTATTTTTTCTAGTTCTGTTAGGTAATTTTTGTCAGTTTGATTAGTAGGCCACCGAATAAGTAGATTTATTTAGGTAGAATTGTAATTTTTATTAATATACTAATGAACTAATATAGCTAAGTCTTCCCCTAAGGAATTGATATATTCCAATTATTTAGATCTGACTTTATTTGTGTGAAAACTGTTTTGTAACTGTCTTGATAAGTTTCTGGGTCTGCTTTTGCAGGTAGATGCCCAAATATTTTATATTGTGTACAGTTATTTTAAATGGAATATTTCTATTTCTTGCTATTGGGCTTTGTAGGTAACATATAGACATGGCAATGGTTTATGTGGGTTTATTTCATATCCTGCAACTTTGCTAAAGTTGTTAATGGTTTTAACTAGGTTTTTTCCAGTTGATTCTGCAAGTATATCTCAGATCCTATCCTAATTATTCCTCTGCAGTCTCGAGAATGGGCTAGAGACTGTAACTAAGTCATGATCTACTCTTGCGGTCAGAGCCACACTGCTGCTACTTCTGAAATTTCATCCTTGCTCAGCAAAAGGTAAGGCCTGTTACTACTCTTCACCTCAGTAGGTGCCCTGGATCTATTACCTATAACTGGGTAGTAGGTGACAAACTTGCCAATTGGTACTTATTTCTTCACCCCCTACATGAAGTCAGGATGCTCTAGTATGGATCTGGGATCTCAATGTGCCCTTGACAATTCTTGAATACTCTTGGACAGATCCTGATGCTAATATCTGTAGACCCCTTTGTTTCACTATACTGACCTAGGTTTGATAAATGACAGTGATTTTTGTTCTCAGACTTTCTGATCAGGATTAAATTTGGTTTCTTTTATACATCTGTTTGGAGAAGGTTTTTTGTTGCTGTTTTTGTGGTGGTGGTGGTTGTAGTTTTAGAGGGGGAGTGTGGGAGAGTGCTATACTTGTTTCTGCTCCTCTGCCATCTTGATTCCATTTTCCTTATTCTCTGTAAAATAGAAAAACTGATTTCTGCAACAGCTTCTTCTCTCACCCAGTTTATATATTCTCATGATTTATTTATTTATTTTTAAGTTTAGGCATATGTGTGTATACACACAGAAAGATATCTACATTCATCAATAAATATATCGACACATAAAAATGGGAATAAACAGTAGTATACATATGTAAGAATATATTTTATGCAAGTATGCATGCATATGTGTATGTGTATGTGTATATTTAATGTTAGGCACAACTATATGGACCTTGATAAAGGACAATATGGACAAAAATAGTGTATGGGAAGGGACACAACAGAGTAACAATTTATTCCCTTAGAAGAACAAAATTCCTTGGAAAGAAAAAGAGTAAACACAAACAGATTACCACTCCCTCTTTTGACTAGTTAAAGTAGCATTTTGTAAGTCTCCCAGAAAGAAGATGGGAAAAGGGAGTGATTTCTATGAGGACCATGTGGGTCCTGTTAGATCCTTTCATGGGAGCACATAAAGCCTTGCCCCTATAATATCTATCACCTATGGCATCTGTGCAAGTCTCACCTAAAGAAACTAGTCCATCCAAAATTGACTTAGCACACAGGTCACTGTGTGGATCAAGTCTAATTCTCCAAATGTCCCCATAACTCATATTACACTTCAAAGGTAAGTCCCTTATTACTGATATAATATTTCTTGCTAGAGATAAAACATTGTGGCAGTTTATGTTCAAAATACTAAATAGCATAAAAATAAACGAACCTTTCTTAAATATGTTAAATTACATGTCTAAAATAAAGAAGTATCGATGTTTGTAACACAGCAAAAACTGTAAAACCTTTGAAATAAAATCAGATGTAAAAAAAGATGCCTACTATCAACCTCTTAGCAGTTATAAGAAAATTGATTAGAGAGGAGATATGCCAGATTCAGTCACCTAGGTGAGATTCTGAATTAGGATGGTTATGGTGTGACTAGAAAGAAGGAGATGGATGCCAAATATATTGCAGGGGTAAAAATCCAATAGACTCTGGGGGTAAGCAAGATTGACAAATAAAGGAAGACACAAGCTACAAATCTGGTGACTAAAAAAATGTGTTGCCTCTGTTAGAACTAGTAGTATTAAGAGGAATGATATGTTTAAGACCTTTAGCAGGTTCCTTCCCAGAATAATGTTTTCAAATGCACAAAATAAAGTTGATAAAATTTCAAAGGAAACCAGTTCTATTACTATTTTGTTTAGTCGTTTTTCAGTCATATCCAATTTTTTGTGACCCAATTTAGAGGTTTTCTTGGCAAAGATTTGGCAAATGATTTGCTGTTTCCTTCTCCAGCTTATTTTACAGATGAGGAAACTGAGACAAGCAAGATTAAGTGACTTATCCAAGATCACACAGCTAACTAAGATGTTTGAGTCCAGATTTGAACTCAAGAAGATGAGTCTTCCTGACTCCAAGCGTAACACTCCATCTGCTGCACCATCTAGCTGTCCCATACTGAAATACAAACATAAACATATTTTTTTTCTAACATTCATGGATTCCCGAATGGGAACCCGTGGGTTAAGAGGAAAACTCTATTTAGGACAGGTTGAGTTTGAAACATCTATGGACCATGCAGGAGGAGATCTTCACTAGTTAGATCCTCAATAGGAGATCTTCAATAGCTTAACATTCAGAAAATAGATATGTAGATTTGGGAGTCTTTTGTCCATTGTTAATAAATATAGGGCACAGCTAAGTGGCTTAGTGGTTAGAGCGTTGGCCTGGATTTAGGAATAACCAAGTTCAAATTCAGCTTCCTACACTTATAAGCTGTGTAACACTAGACAAATCATTTAACCTCTGTTTACCTTTGTTTTCACAATGCAAAATGGAGGCTGTTGTAAAAACGCAAATATTTATAAAACATTTAGCACAAAACAGGTGCTAAATAAATGCTTATTCAACAATCCATTTTCCAAGTGATAAATGGTCCAAGGATAAGAACAGACAATTTTCAGACAAAGAAATTAAAACCATTTCTAATCATATGAAAAAATGCTCTAAATCACTATTGATCAGAGAAATGCAAATTAAGATAACTCTGAGGTACCACTACATATCTGTCAGATTGGCTAAGATGACAGGAAAATATAATGACGAATGTTGGCGGGGATGTGGGAAAACTGGGACACTAATACATTGTTGGTGGAGTTGTGAACTTATCCAACCATTTTGGAGAGCATTTTATAACTATGTTCAAAGGGCTATGAAACTGTGCACACCCTTTGATCAGAGCAGTGTCTCTATTAGGCCTGTATCCCAAAAGGCCCATAAAAAAGGGAAAAGGACCCATATGTGCAAAGATGTTTGTGGCAGCCCTTTTTGTAATGGCAAGGAATTGGAAAGTGAGTGGATGCCCATCAGTTGGAGAATGGCTGAATAAATTGTGGTATATGAATATTATGGAATATTATTGTTCTATAAGAAACGACCAGCAGGATGATTTCAGAAAGGCCTGGAGAGACTTACATGAACTGATGCTGAGTGAAATGAGCAGAACCAGGAGATCATTATACATGGCAACAAAAAGATTATATGATGATCAAGTATGATGGACATAGCTCTTTTCAACAATGAGGTGATTCAAGGCAATTTCAATAAAGTTGTGACAGAAAGAGCCATCTGCATTCAGAAAGAGGATCGGGGGAACTGAATGTGCATCACAACATAGTATTTTTACCTTTTTGTTGCTGTTTGCTTACTTTTGTTTTTCTTTCCCATTTTTCCTTTTTTATCTGATTTTTTCCTGTGCAGCATGATAAATGTGGAAATATTTATAGAAGAATTGCACATGTTTAATATATATTGGATCACTTGCTGTCTGGGGAGGGGAAAGAGGGGAAGGGAGGGAGAAAAATTTAGAACACAAGGTTTTGCAAGAGTGAATGTTGAAAACTATCTTTGCATATATTTTGAAAATCAAAAGCTATTATATTTTATAAAAGATTAAGGCTTATTCATTCTTTTTCCTCTTCTTATGCTCAAAACAAAGAACAAAGCTAGAGGAGAAAAGAACCATGGACAGATTCATTTTTGAGTTTGGATATAAGGGGAGTGGGAAAATCAGCAGTTGAGTGGGAGAGGAAGGAGATTTCAGGCATATTGAACCATATGAAAAAAGCACACAGATGAGAGAGTGCAAGAGATAGTTTGGAAACAGAATAGTTCAATGTGATTGAAATGTAGGTTAATTGGACAAGAGTAATATAAGTGAGACATGGATGGAAAGGTAAGCTTTCCACATGTTTGTAATGAAAAATAGCAGAAAATAATCCTATTGCAATGCCAGCAACCAAACAAAAATGATAAAGAAATGCTTCCTTTTATTTATTTTGAATGTTGTTACTTGACGGAAGGCAAATTTAACTAGAGAAGGATGCGATGTTAAAAGGAGGCTTAGGTGAGTTTCGCAAGACTCCTGATTAATTTTAAAAGCTTTGGAAGCTAATAACTTTGGTTCTTTATTCAATCCAACAATTTTACTTCTTATCTTTCAGTCTGGAGAGAGAGGACTCAGGTTCAAAATCTGGTTTTGATACAATCTGGCAATTTTGAGTGAGTGAATTCAGCTCTTAGAGCCACTGTTTCCTCATCTGTAAAATATGTGTGTAATATTCAGTGATCCCTATGATCATTTCAATTTCTAAATTCCTATTAGCTTCCTTTTGTGACCCGGATTAAAGTCATTTCAACTCCTTAGGCATTAATTTTCTCATTTGGAAAATGAAGAGTTAGGCTATTTGACCTTTATGGCCACTTCTGTAGGTCTAGGGTTAGAGTTCTAATTTGTGAAAGCTATGATCCTAACTATTACATGGTGTGTGAGCATTTTTTAGCCTATATACTGGAAGGAGGCAGGGAAGAATATATTTAGGGAAAAATTTTCCTAAAGTAACTAGGAAAACATTAGGAGAGGGAAAGGAGGATGAAACTTAACATGGATCGAAGTACAGGTGTGAAAAAGATTGTGAAGGAAAAGGAAAGGGGAAGGAAAAATCCAAAACTGGGGTCACAAAGAATTAGACATGACTTAAGAAAATTTCAGTATAACTGGTTTCCTTTGTAATTGTATATATTTTGTTTTGTGTACCTAAAACATTATTTTGGGAAGGGTTCATCAGTCTGCCACAGGGATGTGTGACAAAAAGATTACTAACCTCTGTTAGAAAGAAAAGGGGAAGGGAGAATATAAGCTACTGTAGAGATGCCTATGCACACCAACTCTATGTGTATATATGAAGGGGGTGCATGGGGGTAAGTGGGAGACTTTGGAAGCCAACTAGTCCAACTCCCTAATTTTAAATATGAAAAAACTGAATTTTAATAAAGTTAAGTGACTTTCCCCAAGTTACACTTACTCAGCATCCAGGGTGGGATTTGAACAAAGGACTTCTGATTCCATGGCAGCTTCCCGTTCCTCTGGACTACACTTCACAAGGACAGAAGTGGCTGATGTCTCTACCAACAATGATAAATAAAGGTGAATTCAATGTCATCATTTGATTCTGTGTCTTCTTTGGTCAAACTGCACTTAGGAATATGTCGTATGTGTTAAGAATGCTCTATGAAGACCAGTGGTATTTAGGACCAAATTTGAGAAAATGGAGTAGTGGCCACAGACTACGGGATCCAAGTGGCTGGAAGATAGGGAGTGGGATGGAGGAGAGGAGGGGAGAGCATCATATTTTATGCTGACATTGTCAAAAGGATGGATAATCAAGTCTCAGAGCCTCCTACAAGCTGTGACCTCTGAGCGAGCTTCAATCCCAGCAACACCCACATCTTCAGGAGGAGACAGATCTTTAATGGAAAATTGACTGGTGCATTAGCAGAGCAAGTTGGTAGAATGAAGAGGAAGCAAGATGAAGCATCTATTTTCTAGCCTGGAACAGAAGGTGGACTGTGTCGCAGGCGGGTGGGATAATTCTGAATCCCAGATACAAGACGGTGTCACTCAATGACAGCTTTGAGCAGATGGATGCCAGAGTGTCACACTGGTGAGTACTGCTAATTGAATGACAAGGGATTAGGTTTCTTAGAACTTAAAAAAATGAAGTTAAGTGCCAACCAATTTACCAAGCCATATCCTGCCAAACTCGAGACTTGCCAAAAGGGGTCTGCATGCTGTGAGCAAAGCTGTGTGAAATGACCAATTTAAACCATGCACACCTTCTTGAATAAATATTATTGAATGATTATTCGTAAATTGCATTCCACTTAACTGCAGAGTGAATTCAGGTATGACACTTTAAAAGAAAAAAAAAAACTCCACAAAACTTTCTTTCCTTTCCTAGCACTTTAAACTTCCACTTTTACTTGTTTGTTCATCTTTCTTTAAGAAGGATGTTTCTAATTAATAAAGCCAGGAAAGAAGAGTATTTTCAGGAAAAAGGCATATGGACCCAATTATTTTCCCATAATCCCCCACCAAACACTCATCAGTGTTAAATAAGATTACAACACCATGTTTGTTAGAATAATGGGCCAAGCAGTCTCCAAAGATGTCAGGATTGGGAGGGGGGATTTATAATTAATTGTCTGTACTTATATAGTGCTTTTATGGTTTGCAAAGTACTTTACATATGTTGTCTCATTTGATCCTTTTAACTACGTGGGAGGTACGTGATATTACCGTAATCATTTTACACATGAGGAAACTGAGGAAGAGAGATCTTACTGGCTCAGGATCACAGTAAGTGGTCAAGGACAAGCTGTGAATTCAGGTCATTTAGTGTAAAGGGCTGAAACTCTTGAATTAATGCACTGAGGTCAGACAATGGAGCACTTGAGGCTAATTACCAATTGGAAAATACTCTATAAGAATATGCTTGGAAAATGGCCCTTCTCACTATCCTGTGCTGGCTCAATTGTTTGGTGTATACAGAGAATTGTGGGAGGGACCAGGGGGGTGAAGTGAGACTAGCCAGGGTCAAGTCTGTATGGGAGAGGAAGAGGTGAGGTCATGGAGATCCTAGGCTTCCATTCCCCTTGACTTCTACTGCTAAAGACCAAGAATAAAGACTTTTGCTTATCCTGATTCTGGCTGATTCTAGCATATCCAGGATGCTAACGAGGTCATCACAATTTAGACTCCTCGTTCCCCCCCCCTCAATCCTTTGCATCATTTTGCTGCCTAACTATAAAGAAGAATGAAGTCACATCTTCCAAGGGAAGTTCATCTAGTCTCCAAAGAGCTAGTATCTCTTCCTGTCTTAGGATTTAGTCTTCCTTTAAAATGGTGCAAAGAAGCTCATTTATTCTCACATGAAGGCAGCTAGGTGGCTCAGTGAATAGAACACTGGGCTTGGAGTCACAGTAAAATTTGAGTTTTGAGATACTAGTGGAGTGATCCTGAGGAAGTCACTTAACCTCCTTCCTCAGTTTCCTCAGTTGTAAAATGAGAATAATAATAGTACCTATTTTACCAGATTGTGAGATCAAATGAAACAATATTTGTAAACCATTTAGCACAGTGCCTGGCACACAGTATATAAATGCTAACTCCTTCCCTTTTCTTCCCTTCAACAACCTTGGGAAGTGAAAGTGTTTGTAATTCCATCAGGTGTGTTTGTGCAGTCACATGAGGGCTTTTGGGCTGCAATATTAAACTTATTTAGAAGTTATAAAATAATAATTGATAAAGCTTTTATGGTTTTATACTTTTGCACAATGGTCCCTAATAAACATGAGAATTCACTGAATAGCAGGAGACAATGATCTCCCACTACATCTGCTATTATTCTTTCATCAGACAAAGACGCAATATTAAAAGCAATAATATCAAACGATCTCTCTATCAAGGGAACGCAAATTCACATCTATCTGCTGTTTCAAAGCAAACAAGCCCTGCTATGGAAATTGAGGTTGTTCAATTGTAGTACACATCTTTTCATATCTATATATAATTTGGAAATGCATATAGATTTCATTATCACCAATGTAGAAATTGCATCAGGAAACCAAAATGGTAGAAATGAGGCAGAAATCGGAACAAAAATATGACTGGAATATTTGCAGTGTAACTCAGCAGACACAAGAGAAAAACCTAACCCTTAAAGTGTTGCCTGCAAAAATCTCCAACCATGCAAATGCCTCACTGAAAATAAAAACAGATTGTCACTGAATTGCGAGGTCAACAAATGTAGGGGATCTGCAGAGTGCTGAATGCTAAACAAAGCACCATGAGCAGGAGATGGAAAATGGAAGGAATCTACATTCTTGCCCTCAATGCTTACTATCTCCTTGTACGTTAACCTAGAGCAAACCTTCTTACTTTATTCTAGAACTTAAGATTCCTTTGGCAGTATGGTGGAGCTTATGAATCCCATCCTCAGAAGAATGATTGTAAATTATGTATGTGAGTGTAATATATATATATATATATATATATATATATATATATATATATATATATATATATATATATATATAGAGAGAGAGAGAGAGAGAGAGAGAGAGAGAGAGAGAGAGAAAGAGAGAAGAGAGAGAGGATTATGAATGAAATTCATTATATTGAAATGCAGTTATCATATTTATTTACTTACTCATTTATTTATTCTTGATTTGTTTGTTAATGTTTAAAGTTTATGCACCAAATCACCAAAAACACTCCTGAGCCCAGGACATCTGGAATTTGCTCTTTATATTTGCTTTCCTTTGCTGTGGCTCTGAGCCCATTTTTCTTTTTCCCTTCTTTTTTCTCATCTAGCTTCCTTCAGCCCTTCCCATCCATCTCCCAGTGACTTCATTTCCCCCCTAGGTGTGACCCCTTGTGATTTATTTATTATAGAAAGTATTAATTTGCTTTATAATAATAAATTTGAAAAAGTCTAAAAAATAAAAGTTTATGCACCTCAGGTTAAGAACTCCTGTTCCAGAGGAGAAAAAAGGTAATGCTGTGTTCTTGTAAGATATGACTACAGTCACCTCAGTGCTCTGGTGCATCTTCTCCCGGAAGGTTCCAGTGAAGTAAAATATATTGTCCTAGCAGATCATCCATGAGATCACTGGGAGGGAGAGGGAGGGGAGAATAAAGAGGCCAAGCCAATTTTCTATAGAGAATGAAAATGGGCTGAAAAGTGGGAACATGATTAAGTGTGACTGTGCCTCCCTAACACTGTAATGATGACTATATGTCAGACTAAAAATGAAACTAGATTAATGAGAATGTGTAATATTCATATGATTGTTTGAAGTAGACTTCATTGAGCCAAAAATATGAAAAGGAGGGCAAAAGGAATTAAATCACATTTCTACAATCTTCCACGAGGGTTATGTAACCATAAGGAAGAAGCTTTGAGTCAGACCAGATAGTCCACCAAATGAATTAGTGGTCTACACAGGCTGGTTGTTTCCTATGGTGGTAAGATAGCCGGCAGTGTACAAAGCTCTTACTATAGACTGAGGAAAGTCAGGCCTTCGTAGCTCATCATTTATCTACTTAAAATAAAATATACCAACGAGTATACCTATTTCTGGTGCGCCAAAAAGCAATAATGGATCTTTTGAAAATGGGAGAGTGAGAAAGGAGAAGGGGTAAAGGGGGTTGATACTAAGAATGGTCAACTCAGTTCCCATATGGTGCTGATGAGACCAAGATCACACGCTCAGAGCTCTTTCTGGATCATTTAACTCTATTCCTTCCTATGTTCACCGACTACACTCCTGTCCCTCCACAATGATCTTAAGAAACCCATTCCAATGGATTTGGTGAAGAGAATCCAATGTGTTTATGGATTAATTAACACAAGTCCATTTCTCCCACTTAAATACATCAAACCTTGTATTCCTATGATGGTGGGCCATTATTATGACATGCATTTGCATGTGAAATATAGTATCTGTAAGGTTGAGAACTAGAAAGGAACTTTCAGACTATATAGCTCAAGATCATCATCATCACCATCACCATCATCTTATTTCTCTAATTTCTCTAATACATATATATGTATATATATGTACATATATATACATATATATATATATATGAAATATAATTTCTATTCTATTTCTCCTGGGGAAACTGAAGAACAAAGAAGTGAAATTTAACTTGTCCATATTCACATAGCTAGTAAGCTTCAGAGTTGAGATTCGAACTCTAAATCCCCTTATTTTCTCAATATCTGATACTGCTTTTATAGTAGAGGGCTCTGTGTGTGCTGACGTGAGTGGGGCCAGTTATATGGCCCAAACCAATGCAAGTGTAGCCAAGAGATTCCTCCCCTACCTTCACCTCCATTAAAGTATTTGTGGATGGAACTTGGTACTCATCCTAGTTATACATGAGAAACAAACGGATCATTCATCATTTCCCTGACTTCCAGCCTCACTCCTATACCTCTATGTTCTTATCTCCCTACATTCTCCCCTTGGGGAGAGGAGAGAGAAAGGCACGCAGTTCTGTTAATGTGCCACAGTGTCTGAGTCCATCCCCAGAGGTACAATAGAGTCTTGAAAGACAGTATGACCAGGGCCTTGACAGACAAGGGATACAGCTCTCTCTTCAGTATGCACAAGGAGGAACTTAGCATATTACTAAACTGTGTCCCAAGGATGTCTAATAAGCCATTTAGAGACTCTTTGCCTAATTAGCATGCCTGCTGAGTATATGCACTTTATAAATCCATCACATTTTTGACAAGGTCACTTTCAACTTCTTATCCCGTGGAACAGCTTACCCATTCAGCACTGGCCTTGAACATTTCCCCCACAAGTCACCTGCACGTTCCAAATAACTGGTTCTGTTTTGTAGGGGTTCTGTTTTCACCAGGCACATATATGATCATGGAGATCTTGTTCATCTTTAGTATTTTAAGTGAAGAGACCGACTGAAGGAGAAAAGGAGGAATCAGACTAGGTTTGCCTTTATTAATTGAGTATAAAGACTAGAGTTTGGAGATGGTGCATAAAGTAACATTGGGTTAGTTCAGGAAAAAGCCTCCCAAATGTTAAATTCTCAACATGTCATTAAGCCACTGTTTGCCAACCAATGGCCTGCTACCGACCATTTGGCCCAGTTGGTCATAAAGGCCGCAGCCAGGAGTGGTGACAAACCAGACTTTCTACTCCAAACACTGACATTTTCCCTGTGTGGATTGCTGCCAGGGATACTCTTTAATTTTGGTCCCAATATCCTAAATAATAATAGAATCATAGATCTAGAGGTGGATAGGATATTTAGTCCAACCCCTCCATTTTACAGAGAAGGAAATTGAGATCCAGAAAGGTTAAGTGATTTAAAAAAAATCACACATAGAATCACAAATCTATACTTACAAGGGACCTCCTTGGGTCCAATCCCCTCATTTTACAGATGAGAGAATAGAAACTCAGAGCAATAGCTTGCACAAGGTGATTTAGATAGCAGAGGCTGGATTTGACCCCCAGACCCTCTGGCTCCAAACCCATTCCAAGCACATTACACTGTACCATTTTGCAACTATACATTATACCTCTGCCCTTGCCATATCACAACCTTAACTACCGTGATATGCAGCACCTAATCGAACACCCGCCATCCCTACTCCCTAGCCATAACAACTGGGTGCTCACTAGTGAGAGATGCAACAAACACTAACTTTATACATGGATTTCTGAAGTCATTGAGCCAGGGTTGGGCACTGGGTTCTCTAGACCACTCTCTTTCCTCTTTTGCTGTCAATTAGAGCCTCAGACAAATGATCATATGCTACAATTCTCCCTCCCCAAAATGATTTATTGCCTCTGGGAATAGAGAAGGGAACTGTCACCCATTGCTCCATTGGTACATCACAGCCAAATATATAAATTTACCTGGGCACCACACAATGGGAAATGTTGGGAGTGAGCGCACTAATCAATGCAGTCCTGGGGCCTGTTTGCTACAGTGATAACTGAAATCCACCAGATGGTACAAGAAAATGAAGCCTTAATCCAACAGTGCTCACATACCTTTCCAACTACTGTGCAAACCATCCAGGCCTATCTGGCTCCGTATTATACCCAACAGCTCAAAAGATGATACATTTTCTAACTCCCAGTCTTGGTGGATTAATGCTCAAAAGCTCCTTATTTGGCCTCTATTATCCACTAATCTTTCTAAGCCTTGCACATGCATGAGAATGAATTTCAACTCAGTATTTTATTGCCCTGGTGAGAATGGAAGGGAGAAATGAGAAGGACTAATTTAGCCTACTTCACTTAAAATATTACCTTTTAGAATAGATATACAGTAATTGAAAAAATGAAAGCTTTAGAAAGTCTCACTAAATTCAGAAGACGTTTCCAACAGAAATATGTGCTAATGTAAATATTGGTCTGGACAGATGGGCCACTTGGTGCAGGAAGCCCAGAAATCCATTGTCTTGGATGTCCTTGGGGACACACTGATTAACACCAGGCTTTTGCAACGATAGGTAGAAAGACCAGAGGCCTTGTGCCACTGCTGCAATGGGCATGCTCATGGGATTTTGGCCAGGCAGGGAGCTTTATACTGGACAAAGTGAGTGGTACATCACAGATTTTGAGAGTCTTTTCTGGCAGTCAGGAGGGTGGTAGGCAGACTAGTCAGGCCGCCTAAACAATGTGATTTCCCTTATTTGACCTACCAGATTAAAAATCTCACATTACTTCCTTGTCTGCGTTATGATATGTATCTTTTCATTTTAATGTTTTCTTTTCCTGAATTTTATTGATTCTTTTCTTTGAGAATCACCTTCATTTTCCAACATATCACATTTTCCCAACCACTCATTAGAGAGCTGTCCCTTATGAAAAAGAATAAAAAAAGATAGAAGGAAAAAACAGTTCAGCAAAATAAACCAAAACAGCAACTAAATCTGACAGCATATACAGTTCTCAACAATCTCAACATGCGATCTCTACAAAAAAGGAAGGGAAATGCATTTTTTCTACTTTTTTCCAAGGAATAAGATTAATTATTATAATTACATAGTCTTCAATTCTCTGTTTTTATTCTTTCCTTTGATATTATTGGAAGTATTGAATAAGCTTTTTTCTGGCCTTACTTGCATTATTCTGCATCTGTTCAAAGAAGTCTTCTCATGCTTCTCTATGACTATGGTTTCCACTGCAACACTCTTTTTCATTCATGTACTACTACTCTGTGTTTAAGATACTTCTCTTCTAATATGTGACAACAAATGTTATCTCAATGAGCAGGTAACAAATTTGCACAAAATATTGAGTAAGAAAAGCAGGACAAAACTTCTTGCATGGCTTCAAAATTTGCTAAACTAACCTATTTCAAATGGTCTAGAAAGTTGAAGAAAAGAGGAAGGATTAATTTATACAAACCAAGTGGGCCTTATTTATATGTAAATGAAATGTGTTAAGAGGTATCAGAGGTCTCACAGATTTCCAATATCCCTTTTTAAATGAGTAGAACCAAAGAAACCATAACAATGGGCATCAATTGTTTTACTATGTTAGTTAGAAGAAGCAGCAGCAGAAGCAAATAAATGGCTCAGTACAGCCTGGGTCTACAATGAGGAAGAGCTGAATTCAAATCCAAGCAGAGACAGGTAGTAACCTGTGTGACACAGAAAAAGTCACTCAGTCCCTATTTGCCTCAGTTTCCTCAAGTATAAAATGGAAATAATAAAAGCGCCTACATTTAAGGTTGTTGTGAGAATCAAATGAGTCAGTATTTTTTCAAGTGTTTGGCACATACCCGGTACTTAATAAATGTTTGCTTCCTTCTTCTATGAACTTTACACTGACTTTACAATTAAGAGACTCGTATCTTAGATCTGTCCTAAATCATCTGTGTGACCTTGGGAAAAATCACTCCACTCCTCTGAAACTATTTTCTTCTCTGTAAATTGAAGGTGGTAATACCTGTTCTATAGTACCGACTTCACAAAATTAATCTGAAGAATGAGATAATTTATTTGAAAAGTACTTTGAAAGCCGTAAAGAGTTATACAAATGAATTATCAGTATAAATTTGAGGAGTCCTGTGCTGAGGTGAAGAATCCTTTTCAAAATTTGTCCGATAATTGAACTGTTTTGGGTATTCAATTTTTACATGCTGGATTTGCAAAAGAGGAATGTACCCATATGTTAGTTCTAAGTTATATCTTTCCAACCCTCCTAGCTTATATCTACTCGACCTGAGCTCATTGACATAGGCAGCTGCAGTTTCAATTTCTTTATAACTTTCTGACTGTTCCACTCTGGGAAAAAATTAAGAACTGTATAAATGATCAAATCTGCTTCTGGCTTCTAGGATTCTGCAAATATTTATTAAGTGTCCACTATGTACAAGATTGCAAATCCCTGTGCTAGGTGCTATATATTCAAAAACAAAGAGAGAAAAATCCTTGCCCTCAAGGAGCTTATACTTTCCTTGTAAGTAAAAACTATGCAAATAAATAAGCATAATACAGGGAAAATAAAGAGACAAATACAATCAATTAAAGGGACTAGAAAAGGTTTCACAGTGGATCCAGAATTCCAGAGAATCTCAGGAACTATACTCAGGAGAGGAAACAGATTCAAGGCATGATGGCTTGTCCAATGTAACCCATAGATCTTAGATCAAGAACTGGAAAGAATCTCAAAAATAGAGTCCAGCTCCCTTGTTTTAGAGAGGAAGAAACTGAGCAGATGAGCAGAATGAACATTTATTCTTCACAGATGTGTCCAGACACCTCATAAGATGGACCTTGAATTTGGAATCAAGTCCCTGGGTTCAAATCTCAGCTCTGTTTCCTAGAGTAAACAACCTCATCATTTGCAGCCTTAGCATTCTTTGCTGTAAAATGAAGGTAATTATTTTGTACATAATTATTTTGTGTTGTAGGAATGGACATTACTATGATCATGATATGGGGAGAGGGTCTCTTTGGATCAGTTTTAAACCATTTCTTCAGGCCCTACCTCCTCCTGTGATATCAGACTTTCAGCCTCCTAAGCATACATAGACACACATCCCCACATGAATAATTCCATCTGGACTGCTCTCCCACTTTCCGTGATTTCACCATTATCTCCAGAAACTTACTTTCTTGCAAAGGCACATCATCTCCAAAACTCACACCACCTCACTATCCCTTGTTTCTGGGGACCCTCCCTCCCACTGATTGGAGAATGGATATCTTAGAACTCTTTCCAGGTTCTCTATTAAAGGAGATGCTCAAGGCATTCACCTTTTCATTTCATTTCCCCCTTAGCTGCAGAATTTCATCATGTCCCCAAGCTGGGTATCCTTCCCCTTCCTCCCTAATTTTTAGCTTTTTTATGTGCTGTCTTCCCTTATTAAAATATGAATTCATTGAGGGCAGAAACTTTTTTTCCTTTCTTTATATTCTTAGTGCTTAGCACAATGCTCAAAAATATTTATTGCCTATGACATATGCATGACCTATGGAGGTATGTACCTGAGCATGTTTACACAAAAATTTCTTGATGTATTTTCTAAGACTTCTTTTTTCTTTTTTTACTCTCCCTATCTTGCTCA
Source organism: Sminthopsis crassicaudata (assembly GCF_048593235.1). Classification (NCBI taxonomy): domain Eukaryota; kingdom Metazoa; phylum Chordata; class Mammalia; order Dasyuromorphia; family Dasyuridae; genus Sminthopsis; species Sminthopsis crassicaudata. Next base: position 52,640,578 of record NC_133623.1, on the reverse strand, counting down.
GGTTATATGTAGACTTGGCCATATATAGGTCCAAATACACTACTAATCAATATGGAGGTTTTCATTTGCTCCATTTTTTTGACTTAGGTAAGTCCACCTCTTAAGTAGCTTGGTGGCCATTTTAGCCAAGAGATTTATATATGATAACTGATCTTGGTCTTTTTCTTACTACACTTTAATTTTCTCATTATATTTTCTTATAATTTATATATATATATGTATATATAAAATTATATAATTTATAATAATTCTTATTATATTTTCTTGTTACGGCCCCCCTCCCAGTCAACTTTAATTTGATTGAACCTTAGAACTCCTGAACTCAAGTGGTCCAAGAGCTACAGCATCTCACAGAACCAGGAACTAACTATAATCAAGCACCATCATGTCCAATCTCTAATATTTTTGTTTTGAGTGAAGTAAATAGTGAATAGGCATCGATGTATGGCCTACTATGTGTCATAATGGATGCTAAATGCCCTTTGTTTCATTTTTAAACCATATCTGTTATTTCACTGGTGTAGGGAACTCTACCAATAGAATAATAATAATATAATAATAATAAAACTCCCTCTACCAATGCAAGTCAGCACCCACTCTCCAAATTCGAATCAGTCATAGAGAGTTACCTGAGGCATTGGGACACCAAGGGATTTGTCTAGTCACATAGCGGATATGTGCCAGAAGCAGAGCTTGAAAAACAACTGGCCACAAGGCCAGCTCTCTATCAACTATATCACAGCTGTCTCTTTCTCCAATAAGTATAATACCTATGCCAAATATTGGACCAGGCCAATTTAACGAGCAAACACCACTGAGTTAAATGGCTGGGGATGGAATTGTGAATTGCCAAACTTAAGTGATAATACACAGTTTGAAGGTGGGGATGTGATGAAGTCGGTAGTATTCTGGTCAAATGTCCTCTGGTGAAGTCCTCTTTGGATGTCTCACAGTATGGGTAGCAACGAGTCTGCATTATCAAATCTGTGCCAGGGAAAAGCAAGATGGAGAGCTTATAAGCCTCCAACTCCAGTTGGACTTCTTGTCTATTTTATGGCCCAGCTAAGTCAGGAGGAGACCCTAGGATGCTATTGTTGCCTATTACAAATCCTTTCATTTTTTTTCTTCTGTTATTGCTATTGCTAGGATTTCTAATATTATATTGTACAATATTGGCAATAATGGGGCATACCCTTGTTTTACACCTGGTTTTATTGGAAAAACTTCCTGAGCTATCCCCACTGCAGATAATACTTGCTGATTGTTTTAGGTAGATGCTTTTTATTTTAAGGGGAAATCTATTTATACCTATGATTTCAAGTGGTTTTATTTTTAATAAGAATGAGTCCTATATTTTGTCAAAAGCTTTATCTGCATCTCTTGATATAATTATGTAATTTTGTTTTTGACATAATCAATTAATAATTAATAATTTTAATCAATAATTTTAAATAATAATTAAATAATTATAATATTACATAATATAATAATTAATCAATTATACTATTATATAATATATTATAATTATTGTATGATTATATATTATAATATAATATTATAATTATAATGCAATAAATAATTTAAATGATAATTTTAAAGTTAATAATTTTCCTTATATTGAACCAGTCCTACATTTCTGGCATAAATCCCAGTTGGTTACAATGTAAAATCTTTGTGATCTATTATGTAGTCTATGTAGTCTCCTAGCTACTATTTTATTTAGGATTTTTGTATCAATATTTATTAGTGAAATTGGAATATAATTTTCTTTCTCTGTTTTTGCTCTTCCTGGCTTAGATATTAATAATAATATTTCATAAAAGGAGTTGGATAGGACTCCTTCTTTGTCTATTATTCCAAAAAACACTATTTAATATTGGAATTAGTTGATCTTTAAATATTTGATAGAATTTACTTGCAAATCCATTGGATCCTAACGCTTTTTTGTTAGGAAGTTCATTTGTGGTCTGTTCAGTTTATTTTTTTGAAAAAGGTTTATTTAGACATTCCATTGCCCCTTCTGTTAATCTGGACAGTTTATATTTTTGTAAATATTCTTCCATTTCCCTTAAACTTAAATTTGTAGTATGTAATCAGACAAAATAATTCCTAATAACTGCTTCAATTTTATATTCATTATTGGTGTATTCATCCATTTCATTTTTATATTAGTGATTTTGTTTTCTCCTTTCTTTTTAAAAGCATATTAACTAATGATTTATATATTTTATTGTATTTTTATATGAAGCAAACTCCTACTTTTATTAATTCAATGGTTTTCTTACATTCATTTTATTAATCTTACCTTTAATTTTTAGGACTTGCAATTTGTTAATTGGGGATTTTAAATCTGTTCTTTTTCTATTTTTTAAATTACACACTCAATTCATTAATCTGCTTTCTTTATTTTATTAGTGTAAGCATTTAGGGATGTAAATTTTCCTCTAATTACTACTTTTTCTCCATTCCATAAGTTTTGGTATATTGTATCATTATTCTCATTCTCTTTAATGAAAGTATTGTTTCTAGACTTGTATTTTTTTAACTCACTATTTTTTTAAGATTATGTTATTTGGTCTCCAATAAATTTTAATATATATACACACACATTTCATGGTCTTTTATTCGATGTAATTTTCCTGCATTGTAATCTAAAAAGAATTCATTTGATATCACCTTCTATAACTAACTACAAAGGTTTTATGCCCTAATACATGGTCAGATTTTGTAAAGGAGCCATGTACTACTGAGAAAAGGTGTAATACTTTCTAGTCCCATTCATTTCTTTCCAGATGTCTATCATATCTATCTTATCTAAGATTCTTTTCATCTTTTTGACTTTTTTTCTTATTTATTTTTGGTTAGATTTATTGAATTCTGAGAGGGGAAGGTGGCAGTCCCTCATTATTATAGTTTTGCTCTCTATTTTCATCTATAATTCATTTATCTTTCCTTTAAAAATGTGGTTCTTCAAAGCTCTTTTTAGGACAGGGTGAAAAGAGAGAGAGAATAAATGAGGGGGAAAATACAGCTAGCAATAGTAATTGTAAAAAAAATTGCAAATCAAGTTTCTCTGATGAGGACTCATTTCTCAAATGTAGAGGGAACTGAATAAAATGCATAAAAATAATGAGTCATGTCCCAATTGGTAAATGATAAAAAGATATAATCTGTGCCCAAAGGGCTATAAATTCATGTATATCCTTTGACCTAACAATACTACTAGATATGGATACCAAAAGATATTCAAAAAAAAGGAAAATTAACTATATGTCCAAAAATATCCATAGCATCTCTATTCTCCAGGAAAAAAAAAAACACTAGAAATTGAGGAGATGTCCGTCAATTATGCAGTGGCTCAAACTGTGGTATATATTTGTGATAGAATATTATTGTTCCATGGGAAATGATAAACAGGATGCTCTCATAAAAAAAAAGAAAAAAAAAGCTAGAAAGTCCTCTATGAACTCAAGCAAAGTGAAATGCATTGCATCCAAAGTAACAGCAATGTTCTGGAATGACCAGCTGTAGAGGACTTTGCTATTCTTGGCAGTAAAATCATTCATGACTATTCTGAAAGAATTGTGATGAAAAATCCTATCTATACTCAGAGAAGAAACTGACTGTGTCTAATACAGGTTGAAGCATATTCCCTCTCTCCCTCCCTCCTTTCCTCCTTCCTTCCTTCTCTTTCTCTTTCTCTTTCTCTCTTTCTCTCAATATTTTTAAGGGATTTTATTTTCATTAGGGTGGGAAATATATGTTTTCTTTCACAACTTGACTTTTACAGAAATGTTTTGCATAACTTCACATGTGGTTTCATAATTATGGGTGAGGATAATGGATAGAAACTAGAACTCAAAAATTTTAAAAACAAATTTACTTTTTGTTTTGTGAATATAACTGGGGAAAATATTACATAACAAATAAATCAAATGCAAAAAAAATTAAAATGTGGTTCCTATAGTATTTGGCACAAATAAGTGTAGGACTGATATTACTTTATTACCTATGGTATCTTTTAATATATTATAGATTATCTGTTTATCTCTTTTAATTAAATATATCTTTGATTTAACTTGAGATGTTGATTGCTACCTCTATTTTTTTTTACAATTAGCAAAAGCATAATAAAATTTACTCCAGTCCTTTGTTTTTACTCTTCTTGTGTCTCCTCGTTTTTAAATGTGTTTGTTGTAAATAATACATCGTCAGGTTCTCTTTTTTTTATTTACTCTGCCTTCTACTTCCCATTTTATGGGTGACTCCATCTCATTTATATTCAAAGTTATAATTGTTAGTTGTGTATTTCCCTCTATCCTATTTTTCCTTACTGTTTAACCTTTTTCCTCCATCTTTATTACCCTATCTTCCCTCAGAAATCTAATTTACTTCTGACCACATCCTCCTTAAACCATATTGTTATTTAAGGAAGTTGATCTTTTACACCTTTATCTTATCCCCAAGTCTCCCATTTCTTAATCCACATAGTCTTCTAAGAATCCCTCCCTTAGCCTATCTTCTTGAGCTCTTATTTTTCCCTAAGTTAAGGAGACTTATACACACTATTAGATATATGATATATCTTATTTTATCCATTTCTGATGAGAATAAGTTTCCTAAACTACCTGCCTTCAACTACCTTTTCCCTTCCACCGAAACAGTTCATACCTCTTTTGTATGAGATAATTTATTGCATTTTACCTCTTCCTAAAAATTTTGGTTTTTTTGGAATTATCCCATCAAAGTCAACTCAATCCCAAGTCTCCTATCTATAAAAACTTTTGAAATACCCTAGGAATGATAACATTCTTAAGAATTACAAATATCATTTTTCCATATAAGAAATAAACAGTTTAACTTTATTAATACTTTATAATTAGTCTTTCATATTTATTATTTGTCTCTTAATTCTTGTAATTCAATTTTTTGTTCAGTTCCGGTTTTTTCTCAAGAATACCTGAAAATCATTTGATTTAACAAATATCCATGTTCTCCTCATTCAGTTTTTATGTTTGGCTTTTATGGGTAGGTTATTCTTGGTTGAAAATCCAGCTACTTTGCTCTTTGGAATATTATATTCCATTTACCCTTCAGTATTTTAATGACAAAGCTGCTCGACTTTATTATCCTGAAAGTAGCTCCAAAATATTTAAATTGTTTCTTTCTAGTTGCTTGTAACATTTTCTCTTTGACCTGGGAGCTTTAAAACTTAGCTATAATGTTGCTATGAGTTTCCTTTGGGGATCTCATTCAGGTGAAAATTGGTGAATTTTTTTCCTATTTCTATTTTGCCCTCGAGTTCTAAAACTTGAGAGAAACTTTTTCTTGATAATTTTTTGAAGAATAATGTATATACTTGGTTTTAGATCACAGCATTCAGGTAGTCCAATAATTCTTGTATTATCTCTCTTTTATTTGTTTTCTAGATCAGTTGATTTTCTAATGAATTAGTTTTATATTCTCTTCCATTCTTTTCATTCTTTTGAATGTTTTATTATTTCCAGATATTTTCTGAAGTCATTATCTTTCCACTGACCAATTCGAATTTTTACTGAGTCATTTTCTTATGTGTCTGGCTCTCTTTTTTCAACTGTTTAACTTTCTTTTGTTGACTGTCTTGCATTAGTTTTGCTTTTCCTGTAGTTATTCCACTGTCCTATAATACAAGTGTCTGATAATCAAAGGCCAGATCACTGTTCTTATAGCTCACACCTTGTTCTAGAAATGTCCTCATGTACTCCTCCCTGCCCCTGCGCCCCAAGCAGGGCCCCCATCACCACTGCCACAGCAAACCTCTTGGTCCCTGCTATCTTTCTGGAGGCCACAAGCTTCCTCTGCCCCTGGAACTGACATTACAGACTGTGCTCTCTAGAAAGTGACCACAGCCAGCAAGGTCTCTCCCCTCACCCCATCACTGCACTCACTGCAGTGCTTGCTCCTGTTCCCCCATAGCCGCAGCCTGGGATAGCAGGGTCAGTGGGCCTGGACTTGTGCATTTAGCTCTGGTGGAATCTTGCCAGAGGTTGCTGCACTTCACTCAGGTGCGGGGAGAGGTCAGATCTTTCATAACATTATCCTAAATTGTCTTAGGTTGAATGATTGCTTTATACTGATTTTTAATTATTTCTTCAGCTCTAAATTTCATTTTGGGGTTTTATTTTAAGTTATTTGGGAGCGAATTGGGGAGAGAAAGTTAATTTGCTGTCTTATTTCACCATCTTCCCATAATTCCCTTCTATCCATCTTTCATGGGCCACTTCAAGTCAAATCTATTTCATGAAGCCTTTCTTCTCTATCTAATTTACATTAAAAATTTCCCCCCACTTGATGATCAGATCCCTTACTTTTGAGGGGAAAATGCATCCATCTATCTGATTGGTAAAGCAAACCACTACTAAGGCATTTTCATCTGCCATTACATTACTACAATTAAAAATTGTGTGTGTATGTGTGTACTATGAGATGTGGGACTGCAAACATGAGGAGGGGGAGAATTCCAAGAATAGGAAAAGTCTCAATGAGCCTCCATTTTCTCATTTGTAAAACAAAGATGTTAAATTAAAAGGCTTTTGACTTCCCTCCCAGCTCTATATGTATGGTCCTATGAAATGTGATACATCATTTAATGAAAATGACCTCCAAATAGAAACAGTAATAACCCATTATATTCACTTTTACAGGAACAGGGTAAATGACCTTCTTCTGCTTTGTGTATGAATCTATGAGCCAATCATTTCACCAATTAGATTCAAATGCTATTTTGCAGCATCCAAAATACTGTCAATCTTTTCACTTAATCTCTTCTTCTAAAACCCCTCTTTCCCCTCCATCTATAGAAAATTAGAAATTACTTACTACTACTGGCTGCTGGACATTGTCTCAACAAGTCATTTCGATTAAAAAAAACCCACCTATTAGATATTTGATATAAAATATAATCTATAGCTCAACTTTTGAACTATTGTGACCTAAATCTCTGTAGAAAGAAAGGATTTTTTTTAAGTCTTCAGTGTATAAATTCAGTCTGTTGAAATGTCCTTGGAGATTTAAAAGGAAACAGACTTTCTTTTTATTTTCTGCTCAATAGTTAAGATCAACTTTTTTTGTTAAAAAAAAACAACTATGTCTATAAGAGATTTTTCCTTCAGGGTACAAGGCAAAGGGTATGGTAGAAACAGGGCAATGAAGAGAAAGGTACATTTAAGATTTCCTTTAAATGAAGGGAAAATGATGATAAGCAATAAAGCAGACTCACAGAGGTTAAGTCACTTGCCCATGGTCACATGCTTAATAGGAATGAGTAAAATGTTTGAATAATTCACAAAAACATTAGTAAAATGTATATTCTGGCAAGCTTAGATCTGTAACTAGGAAGGAGGTGCAATCTTTTCGTAAAGAAAGAAGCTATGGGAAGGGGCTTATAGCTCTAAAGGAAACCAGAGCTAAACTGCAAATGAGTCAGTGGACTGAAACACAGAGTCAAGTAAGAGAAAGCATAGAAACCAGGAGAGATAGCCAAGGTAATAAGCCAAATGCTAGTGACTGATGGAGACAGGCAAAGGTAGTAGCTAAAGAAGGAAGCCTAGAAGACTGATGTCAACTTGGATTTAGAACTATTCTGCAAAGGTTTTACTCCAAAAGACTCAGGGTGAATTTGCTTTATTTATTCTTAGGGAATAAATACAGTGTGAGTTTAAAACAGTAATTGAAAAGTCAGATGTTAGATAGGTACCTACTTGTTGGTATTTCTTTAAATCTTGCTCTAATAGCACGTGTGCATGCAAAGTTATTTAATACTAGTTATTGTTTATACATAGTTGTTTTGATCAAGAGCTGTATTTTTGCTTTTAAAAAAATGATAATGATGTAGATAAATAGGCTGTTCTGTCCCCCTCAGTCATGAATATAGAAAGCCTGGCTCTTGCTTTCCTAAGTTTCCACTGGAAACACCCCCATCCTTTCAGCAGCATCACAATCTAACAGCAGGCAAAAGTCCTGGAAGGGGAAATAGCCACCCTCTTAAATGTTAGCCTTCGAAACAGTAGCAAATAAAGTGAGAGTAAACTTGAGAGCATAGTAATAGTGTTCTGGGCAAGGATGGTAGGGCATTTATGTGGTCATAGAAGAAATGGAGGAAAACATGAGTGCAATCATTTTTTATGGAAACATGGAGATCAAAATTACACAGGTACCATTGTTGAATTTCCTTTATATAGATAGAGGAGTTCAGTTGAGAAGCTTTCTTGTTCTTCAGACAAGAAAACCCTCTTAACTTTGCTTTTGTCGTTTTTCTTCTATTTCTTTTGCATATCCTCCCCCTCCCTGGCTTTAATCTCTCCCTTTGATTCTCTTTCTTCTTTTTTCCTTCATTGGATATAGGTCATTTGTGTTCTCTTAGTCTTCTAGTGTTCCCTCAATGTTTCCTCTCTTAGATGTCCCACTATTGTCAAGAGAAGAGTTCTTTTTTTCCCTGAAATCTTTGATTCTAGGAGTTTGAACAAGATCCTCAATTCCCTCAGGGAAAGAAGAGATAAAAAGGCCAGGTTTCTGATTGTCGGGGCAGGCTACTGAATCAAGAGAACCGATATAGGAGAAACCAGCATTATTAAAAACAGTAATAATGTACAGGCCTCTAGAAGAGTGACAAGTTATGTTTCTGCAAGAAAATTTCAGTGCATAATTGTAACAATTATCTAGATAATTGTATTCTCTCCAAAAAAAGAGAAATAAATTATCCTTGAAAAGAAAGATTCTTTTTTTAATTCTCTGATTTAAATCACCCTGGTTGATTGCTGTGCCGACACAGAGAAAAAAAATATAATGAATCTGATTAGTGATGTCAGGGGTTCTGAACCTGGAGTCAGGAGACTTATTTCTTTAAATGCTTTGACAATTGTATTTTATATCATTTATTTCCTTTGAAAGCCTGTGTATTTTATTTAATGCATTTACAAACATGATTCTGAGAAAGGGTCAACAGATTTTGCCAGATTGCCCAATCAAAAAAGGTAAGAATCCCTGTAACAGAGAAGTTTTTACCAGTTGTCTAGAAAGGAAGAACAAAAGCCAGATTCATCAAATACAAATTTTTTCACTGATTTCTATTCTTAATTCTCAACAGCTCTTGGGGAAGGAAAGCTGATTATTTGGTGTACCATCAGAAACAGGAAAGGGAATTGCCCTGATATATGAGAGCTTTTGGCTTCCCTAACTTTGCCTCTTTGGGCACATATTTCAGTTACAGTATAGACAAAGAAGCTTCTGTGCTGATAACTGTTCCAATAGCGGAGAGCCCTGGCAGTGCATATTCTAATTCCCCGGTGCCAGTGGTCAGCAATATGTTCTATACACAGAAGACCCTGAAGAAATTTGTTGAGTTCTATGACAGATTCCTCTATTACAGCACCTTTGCACAGGTGGGCCTCTGAAAGCATTTGAATAGGTGTGGATTTAATTAAAGAAGGTTCTTGCCTCCTTAATTGCTCTTACCAAATGTTTAGAGTTCAGGAATGCTGCCAACAACGGTAATGCATCTGTAAAGATATTATATAGAGACCAAAAGCTTAGTGCCTTTTTTTTTTTTTTTACAGGGAAGGGGGTTTCTTCTTGAGCAAAAACCTCGATAATTCATTAGAACAGCTAGACATACACATTGGTAATATTAAATATTAAATTCTACATTAAGCATAAAACAAATAAACATCATTTTAGCAACACTTAAAGAATTAAAATACTTGTATATAATTAGATAAAATGTAGTCCAGAGAATAGGCGATCTGGAATCAAAAGATATGGGTTTAAACACTAGCTTTGCCATGTACTTCCTTTATGAACATCTTTTTACTTCCTCTTCAGCCTCAGTTTTGTTCTCTGTATAATTCAAAGGGCAACAAAACGATACAGACTCATCTTCCTGAAATCAAATCTGGCCTCAGACACTTAGTAGCTGTGTGGCCCTGGGCAAGTCACTTCACTCTATTTGCCTCACTTTCCTCATCTGTACAATGAGCTGGGGAAAAATGGCAAATCACTCCAAGAAAACCCCAAATAGGGTCATCAAGAATCATGAAGAACTAAACAACAAAGAATTTAAGAATTGGATTAGATGATTCCTAAGTTCTTCTCTAGCTCAACATATTATCATTTAAAAAAAAAAAAGTTGTACAAGCATCTGAACAGTGAATACCTGAAGTGGAACCAAAAAGATAACAATCAAGAGTGGCAGAGTGGCCAAAGATATGCCTGTATTGGAAATCTGGAAATCTTTGTTGGAGATTAGCTTAAAAGGAAAAGAAGAGGAGGGGTGGTCTTAAAGATTATAGTATATATATATATATATATATACATATATGCTTCTTTTGATAGAATATTAAAATTCGAGCCCTTTTCCTTAGTTATAAAGATTGAAAAATCACCCACTTTGAAGAAAAATGAATAAATTTCAAAAAAGGAAAGATAACAAAGGAGGAAAAATTCTTGTGCACACATCACAGAGGTACCAAATAGACAGCATGCTGGAGAAGGATAAAGTAAAAAAGATTTCCTGTAGATACAGTAAAAATATTGATAAGCAACAAAGCTTAACTTCAGAGAGATTGAATGATAGTTACACATTTAGTTTATGTAAAACATCAAAAAAATCTGGGTTCAGAACTAGGGTTCCCCATTTACTATCCTTAAAACCATTCTGAGCCTGAGATTCTTTCCGTAAAATGGAGAATGTGGCCAAGATGACCTTCAGATCCCTCCCACTTCTAAAGCAATGATCTTTTACAATCTTACTGTTTGCTTTATACATGGATTTGTCTAATTATAAAGGGGCAAAGAATGGTCACTAATGTAGCCTGGGGTCATGATTAGAGCTTAGTAGGCATGAATACCTGCTTCCTAGAACTGTTGTGAGGATGGCTTTTTGCCATACCACACAAATAGAAACGGATATGTATTATAATAGGTACCTTAAAGAATTACAGGATTGCTAGGACTGTTTTTGAGATTGACTGGCATTTGTGTCCCAGTATCCTATGGCCAGGAGAAGTCAGTGCCTTGGGGCTGCTGGCAATTCCTCTGGACACTTGAGTTTAGATATTACAATAGGGAGTTATGAGTGGACTTTAAGATGTAACCCACTAGGTGGATCCTAATTAGGTGTGAACACATTTTAAGTCTCTTTGAGGGCATAGAAGAGGCATCAAATGACCAACGTTGATGGGCGTGGCTCTTTTCAAGTGAGATGATTCAGGCCAGTTCCAATGATCTTGTACGGAGAGAGTCATCTATATCAAGAGAGAGGACTGTGGGAACTGAGTGGATCACAACATAGTCTTTTTACTCTTTTTGTTGTTGTTTGCTTGCATTTTGTTTTCTTTCTCTTTTTTTTCTTTTTTGAGTTGATTTCTCTTGTGCAGCACATTAACTGTAGAAATATGTATAGAAGAATTGCACATGTTTAATATTATGGGGTTACTTGCTGTCTAAAGGGGGGGATTGGAAGGAAGGAAGGGAAAAATCTGGAAGAAAAGGTTTTCCAAGGGTGAATGTTGAAAGCTATCTTTGCATATGTTTTAAAAATAAAAAGCCATTATTTTAAAAAAGAAAAAAAAAAAGAAGAAGAGGCATCAAAGAGTGTTACACCAGGTAATGCTATACAGGCACTATATATACCCAGATTCTTATTGAAGGGATTAGAGGAAAAAAAACCCTTTCCCCAGTATTTAGCCACTTGAGGTTCTGACAGAAAACCTGCTAGGAGAGCATAGATTCTGATAGAATAGATTTTGAGAGAGTTGAGGACCTAAAAATTGAATAGGATATGATCAGAGGAAAGGGAACTACCCTACTTTAAAATATTTACTGATTGCTTGGAAAGCATAATGATGACCTACCAAGGAGAAAACAGCATTAATTTCTTTAACCAAACAAATTCCAACACCATTTCAGAAGAATTTGCCCACTGGATCTTAAAGGCAATGCAGCCACACTTGCTCTTGAAATTAGCATAATCATTAAAATAATCCAAACCAAGTTCTTTTGCTAATAACTATAATGACTAAATTACAAGGTACATTGGAAGAAGGGTACCTAATAAGTGCACATACCCACATACACATATCAAGTGAAAAATGAAAACAATCTTTGAAAGAAATCTGAAACAATAAGATCACAGATTTAAAACTATAAAAGACCTCAGAGGCCACTGAGACCAATGAAAGAAACTAAACTTCAGAGAAATTAGTTGGCTCATCCAAGATCACACAGGTTGTAAGTAATATAGTTAGGAGTTGAACTCGGATCCCCTGACCCCCAAATCCAGCATATGGAGTATTTCTACCTCTCCTGAAGTACCAAGGTTACTGTGGTAAGATGGTACAATAGCAAAAAAACAAAATAAAACTAAAATATGGTATAACAGGCCATTTAGCAAACTTGAAGTTGGAAGAAAAAGCAGCTGCATTAATTTTGAGAAATTCCTCTGAAGATTTCAGATTTTAAAGTTTATTAGTATAACACAATCCAGGGACTCTATTATTTGTGCATGTTTTCTCCCCTTAGGTGGTAAGATGGAACCAAAGGAGAGAATTCAATATGAGAAGTGGTTTCATGTTGTTCTTTGTTCCATAAAAAGGCAAATCACCCACGGCACAGAGACTATTACCTTTCTTCTGTTGGCTGCTTGACAGTGATTTTGGGGAACTCTGGGTTAAGGTGGGCTTTAAGCCTGATCCTTATTAAGAAGAAGTTTTTGTACTGATTTATTTGCCTTCTTCTTTGATGTGAGGACTACAGATCTCTTTATACCCCATGTGTATTCAAGGAAGAATTCTTGATGTTCTGATGTTCTATGGCATTGAGACTCTTACAAAAATCATGATGCGAGAAATTTTAATAATGGTAACACTACCCTTCTTAAAAGAAAAACACTACCATGTCACTACTGAGTCTGTATACTAAAAAGATCATAAAAAGGGAAAAGAATACACCTGCCAGTATGTTTGTAGCAGCCCTTTTTGTAGTGGCAAGACACTGGAAACTGAATAGATGCCCATCAGTTGGGGAATGGCTGAATACATTAGGGTATATGAAGGTAATGGAATATTATTGTTCTATAAGAAATGATGAGCAGATTGATTTCAGAATAGTCTGGAAAGACTTACAGGAATTGATGCTAAGTAAAGTGAATAGAACCAAGAGAACATTGTACACAGCAAAACCAAGATTTTTTGATGATTAACTGTGATGGAATTGGTTCTTTTTAATAATGAGATAATTCAAGGCAATTCCAATAGACATGTGATGCAAAGAGCCATTCTCATCCAAAGAAAGGACTATGGAGACTGAATGTGGACCACAACATAGTATTTTCAACTTTGTTGTTGATGATGTTGGTTTGATCTGGTTTTTCTTCTTTCTCGTTTTCCCCCTTTTGATCTGATTTTTCTTACACAACATGATATATGTGGAAATATGTTTGGAAGAATTGCACATGGCAAAAAGGTGACAGCTCTTTTTTATGATAACAAAGAATTGGAAAATGAGTAGATGCTCAACATTTGGAGAATGGCTGAATAATTGTGGTCTATGAATATAATGAATGCAGTATTATTTTTCTATAAAAACGATGAACCAAGCTAATTTTTGAGAGGCCTGAAAAGATTTATATGAACTGACGCTAAGCAAAACAAAAAGAACCAGGAATACATCGCATACAATAACAGAAAGAACTGTGATGATCAACTATGACAGACTTGGTTGGTTCCTCTCAGTGGCTCAGTGATCCATAGCAATCCCAACAGACTTTGGATAGAAAATGCCATCTTCATCCGGAAGAAGAACTAGAGAAATTGAATATAAATCAACAAATGATTTGTTCACTTTTTTCTGGGTTTTTTCCTTTCCCATGGTTTCTCCCTTTTGCTCTGATTTTTCTCTCCCAATATGATTCACAAAGCAACATGTATTAAAAATAAATTAATTAAAAGAAGAAGAATTGCACATGCTTACCCTAGATTGAATTACTTGCTTTCTAGGGGTGGAGGCAGGTGAGGAGGAAGAAGAAAAATTTGGAAAACAAGGTTTTGCAAGGGTGAATATTGCAAACTATCTTTGTATTTTGAAGAATAAAAAGCTATGATTAGTTTAAAATAAATAAATAGATAAATAATGAGGTTTTTTCCATTAATAAGTACTTTGTTGTTTTTCCCCCCTTCTCTCCTATCTCCCTTGAAAAAGGAAAAGAAAAGCCACTGTCACAAAAATGCACAAAGAAAACAAATTTCCACATTGGTCAAGTTCAATAGTGTACCTCTCATTCTTTACCTTGAGTCCATCACCTCACTTTCAGAGAAAAGCATCATCTTAATTATCCTGATTGGTCACTGCATTTATCACACAGGTATATTTTAAAAAGAAGAATGTAGTCTTTCAGTCTTTCAGGTCTCTGCTGAATGGTCAAGGAATCAGAGAGAAGATAGAAAATATTGTACTAACGATTACATTCACATCCCACTCTAACCTACTCCTGACCAAATGTAAACTTGAAATCTGTAGAAGACTTACTCCAGTGATTACCAGAAGGGAGAAATCTGTTCCTTCCAGTGTTCTTCATTTAAAAATCTCACATTGATGATAAAAAAACCTTTGTAAATAGCAATTATTATCACAAAGATATTCATAAACAGATGTTTTAAAGAATGTAAATGATTTCTCAATTGAGAAAATATGCCATTTGTGTGCCTCAGGGAGTTAGATCTTTGGAAGGAGAAAAATACATCAAATTCTATTTCCAGGGCACCACAGTAAGTAGACTTTCGACAGTCCTCCCACCCAACCCAATCCCCCTCCAACTTGTTTAGTATGCTAATCTAGAGGAGAAGCTGATTATTTATAAAAGAGTATTGCTCTAGGATTCCATTTGTATTCATAAACTCAATCTTGTAAATATGAATCCTACCTCCCCCACCCCATTTTTCAGTTTGGAAATGTTACGAAGAATTCCGAGATATCGAAAAGGAGTTTAGAGGATTTAGGGATGGGGGAAGGAAGGATACTTTGATATAAATGCCATCTATTTTAACTAGATGAGTTATTGAGTATTTCATGGTCTGGAAAACTAGAGTTTATCCTATTTGGTCACATTTCTGGTGAGTATGAACAGGCTCCCTGATTGTCATTGTATTTGTGAAATATATTATGAACTGTTGCTTCTGCGAGGGTAATTGGGTGTCGACTCAATTCTATTTCCTATCTTGAGATACCACTAGAAATGATGAAATACTACAGATTCTGAAACGAGTATGGTCACTTAATTTTAAAGCAAAGCAATTACTGCTCTATTACCAGGTATTGTGAATCAATATCTTGTCTTGCAACTTGTGTTCATGTACACAATAAATCTATAATATTACAAGTAATCAGAAGTAAATAGCATCCAAGCAGGATAGATATTCAAGAGTCCTTGGGTATGCTTTATGTAGGTTACAGATCAAGATGGCTTATTATAGAAATATATGGAGCTTATTGCTTCAATTTGTGTGGATACTGTCCCAATATCTGGCATATCCAAGGTCAAATAAGTGGCAACACCAGCAATAAGACAAAACCCAACATCCCCTTCCCCCATCTATACATCCAATATTTTTAGATTTTCAATATCATGTATATAATGTTAAAAAGAGAAAAAAAGATATATTTTAGCTATGTTACTTCAATTTTATGAGCATATTATTTGGGGCTGTTTACATAAATGAGTTTACAGTAGCCATTTTAAAGATATATTCCTTATTTTAGCATTATTTTCTCTTACTCTCAAATTTGTATATATATATATATACATATATATGTATATATATGTATATATATATATGTATGTATGTAGAGATACACATGTGTATGCATATGTACTATGTCTCTGTACTTAAATCTATGTTTACTTGTATGTGTGCCTATAGATCAATACTAGAGACATTGTAATCTGAGTTGAGGAACTTTTTTCTCCTAGTCATTCTGGAACTATGTGACCAAGAAATGAATAAAACTGACTATTTAAAAGAGAAGACATGACGGAACAATGACCTTAAAAAAACTCATTTACGTTGAAGGGCATTTTACAACAACCTTACACTGGTTGGAGATATAGAACTTGCCGTAGGATGCTGAATTTTGGAATTTGGAAATTATCTCTCAAAAAATATTCCACTCATGTTGATTCAATTTCCTGTTACTGATCCTACTCCATATTTAAACCTCTATCATTTTAGAGAGATATGTTCGGATTTACTTACAGTCAGATTTTAAATGTACTACATTAAAAGAGATATATTCAATGTCAAGAATGCCGCTGAGGCTGTTAATAAGTCTTTTTCTTAAAAGCAGGAAGTCATGTTTGACCACATTTATAGCTAAGTTGTATTTAATAACAAAACCACAGAAGGAAGGGAAAGATATCGTTCAAAATGGATCCAGACCCAAGTCCCTAGCCAATTCAACATTTCAAGCTGAAGGGCAAATTCTAAAGAGACAAGAATGCTGAAAATGTCTCATTGATGGTGGCTATCTGGTCTTCTAAACTATGAGCCAGTAAGCAAGAATAGCATCCAAAATGTCCCACTTCCTTCCTACCTCCAGAGTCTCAATCTAAGAGGTATAGCTAGGTCCCAATTAGCTTGAATAATGTGTCCCCTGGAAGTAGTTGCATTATTCAAATTTACACCGAATATTTCTATTGGGCTAGGACCAAGAACCATATTTTACAAAATTATAATTTTTAATAATCCAAATTCAAATATATGCAAGCACTTCAGGAAATTCGATATTCACACTAATAAGGACCTAGCTATAACAGGCTAAAGAATAAGCAGAATTCTTAACATCTATAGTATTCTCTAACAACGATGGAACTTTACCTCTAGTCTTAACGGGTTTTATATGGATTCCAGATATTAGCATGTAATCATATTACATGGGAAACACATAAATTATTTTATAATAGCACTTATTCTTATAAAATTCCTTACCGAAGTCAATGGAAATCTAATTGATTCCCTGCAGACAGTTTTTGACTCAACATACATAAATTTTCAAACTTGACAGGGCAAAGTAGGAGCAATTTGTAATCAGTCATTGGGGTTTAGTTAAGGAAGTAGGTTATCAATCAAATAGCCATTTTCTTAAACTGCTTAATGTGGTTTCAAGAGAAGCTGGCTGGCCTCTTTTCACTGATGGGGAAATTCAGCGTGATCATGAATTCCAATGCCTGTTTTCCATTGACATCGTTACCAAGAGTTCTTCTTCTAGAATGTGTGCGATCTGAGTCTTCTAGTAGGTACTCAATAAATGGTAATTAGTAGCGAGTCCCCTACCATGTCTATTATGCTGGTAATGACACCTTGGAAATTCTCTTGCTGTTACTAGATTCAAGAGGGTTCAGATATGACATTGTATAAAAAGCTTTTTCCCCAATGACCTCACCTGACACCGAGTGTGCTTCTTCTTCTGCCCCTCTCAGTTCCACATACTCAGCTTCTACAATACCCTAAACCCTTTGGACACATTTCTCGGTACTCGATTGTTTGGAAACTGTTTCATGGGAGCTTTCATTTTCTGCAAATAAATGATTAGTTATTTGGAAGAGACCATGGCTACTTGAAAATATCTCTCACATAGCACCTAGTCCAAGTCTTCTACCCAACAGTTATTCACTAAATGCTTTGTTCACTGAATAAGCCCATTAAAAAGGAAACAAAAAGACAAATGCAGCACACCTTGCAATTTCTCAGTTTTTGTCTCTTATAGCTGTGTATCAAAGGAGAGTCTTCGTATGTCCTTGGGGCAGAAGGGCCTGATGGGACGGCATCAGTCTTTTCTACCACACAAGTGGTAGCAACTCCAGGAGTGTTATCTTCTACTAGAAGGGACAATGATATATGAAGATGAAGGAAAGCAGATCTCCCAATACATCAGACTGAAAAATGATTAGGCTTGGCTTAACAGCCCCCAAAGGCAACAGTGCTACTTCTCACCCATAACATACAGTAAGATGAGAATAAAGGAAAGAAAATACATGGAAGGAAGATGATGAGCGATCAGCTAACTCAGGCCAGAGGAATCAAAGCTAAGGCTGTGGTTTTATAGGATAACCCAATCAGAGTCTTGATTTTTAATTTCCAGATTCGGGAGTAGAACAGTAAATATGTCACTCCATTAGTATGATAGATGAAGTGATGGAATTAAAAATACCAGAGGAAACTGTTTCTGTTGTTCAGACTCCTAAGATGTATCGATACCAAGGAAAGAGTTCAGAGTTAAAAGTAGAAAGACCTGGATTATAACCCTTGATCTATTATTAACTGGGTCTTAAGATAAAGTGACTAAATCTCTTGGATAAATGAATAAATATCTTTGTGTTTGAACTGTCTATAAAAGAACAGCAAAAAAAATTAAAACATATTTCTGTATTTATCATATTGTGCAAGAAAAATCAGACCAAAAGGGGAAAAAAAACATGAGAAAGAAAAAGCAAACAAAAAATGTGAAAATAGTATGCTTCAATCCACATTCAGTCTCCATTGCTCTCTCTCTGGATGCAGATGGCATTTTCTACTCCAAGTCTATTGGAATTTTCTTGGATCATTGCATAGCTGAGAAGAGCCAAGTCCATCACAGTTGATCATCATATTATCTTGTTGTCACTGTGTAACAATGTTCTCCTGGTTCTGCTCACTTCACTCAGCATTAGTTCATGTAAGTCTTTCCAGGCCTCTCTGAAATCATCCTGCTGGTCATTTCTTATAGAACAATAATAGTCCCTTACATTCATATACCATAACTTATTCAACCATCTTCCAACTGATGGGAATCCATTAAATTTCCAGTTGTTTGCCACCATAAAAAGAGTTGCTACAAACTTTTTTTTTTTGCACATGTAGGTCCTTTCCCCCCTTTTATGAGCTATTTGGCATCTAGACCAAGTAGCAACAATGCTGAATGAATGTATGTATGTATGTACAGTTTTCTAGCCCTTTGAGCATAGTTCCCAATCAGCAAAACTTTTTAAAGAAATGCTATTGTGCTGGTATTGAGACAGAGGGATGATTTTGAATTCTGTTCTGACACCCTGCCTCTCACTCATACTGCCTAAGAGAGCCTGGGTAAGTCATCTAACCTTTCAGTGCTCTCGAAGACAGAACCCTATCAGACAGAATATCAGTTTCCTCAGCCTGAACTGATCACAGTAATTTCCCCTCCCAGCAATTCCTTAGTCTACTATAAGTGTGGTACAATTACTCAATAGTAGGATTGGGAGATACCCAGAAAGATCAGCTATGATAAGAAAGAGAACATTGATTCAATATAATTTTAAAAATCTGTAGTATAAAGTCTTGTTAATATCATTTGCTTTTACATCATTTAATTTCTGAATATAATCCCCACCACTACCACTTAACAAACCATCTCCTCTAACATCAATTTTACAAGGCGAGGAGTTGAACCAAGCCAACCTGTTGTTCAGGTTGTTGTTCAATCATCTTTCATTTATATTCAACTGCTTGTGATCCCCTTTGGGATTTTCTTGCCATTTCTTTCTCCAGTTGAGAAAATTGAGGCAAATAGGATCAAGTGACTTGCCCAGGGTTGAACAGTTAATTAGTGTCTGAGTTGGATTTCAAGTCTTGAAGATGAGACTTCTGACTCTATCCACTGCAGCGCCACCTAGCTGCCCCACATCAACTAAGCCTGACATATGCCAAATTCAACATCCTAAGTCATAAGTAACTTCTAAATAATTCAGTGATGGTGAAGAGCACCATAAGGTGAGATGTCAGAGACAACTTCACACAGAAGGTGATGCCTAAGTAGAATGTTTAGAGAACCTAAGAATTCTCAAGGGGGAGAATGAGACAGGAATGAATTCTGGGCACAGGGAACAGTCAGTACAAAGTCCCAAAGACAAGATGGAAGGCCAAACTTGTGGAGTGATTCTGAGTGGCTTGAATGCATAATGCATTAAGAAGAGTAAGGAAATTAGTCTAAGGGCAGCAAGATGGCACAATGGATAGAGCACCAGCCCTGAAGTCAGGAGGACCTGAGTTCAAATTTGGCTTCAGACACTTAACACTTCCTAGATGTGTGACCCCGGGCAAGTCACTTAATTGCAATTGACTCAGCAAAAAACAAAACAAAATAAAACAAAATAAAACAAAACAAAAAAGAAAAACAAACAAAAAAAACCCCGAAAATTGAAACAAAAATTGGTCAAGAAAAGTTTGAATTAGATTTAGAGTAGAAGGGACTTTGAGTGTCATTTCTCTTCTCAGTTTACATCTGAGAAAAGTCTCAGAGTGGTTAAGTGATTTTTTTCAAGGTCATACAAGTAGTGTCATAGAAAGAAGTGGAATTAAACTTTTTAAACCCCAAATCCAGAATTTTTTCCTCCCCACCATGTCAAAAGCTTGAAATGAGAGCTTAAAAAGGTTGTATTTTTGATAACAGAAAGAGAAAATAACAACACTTGAAGGGACTGTGAGAAAACAAGTCCTAACTAGTACACTGTTGTTGGAGCTGTGAATTGATCCAGCCATTCTAGAGGGTAATTTGGAACTGTGTTTAGAAAATTACCAAACCAAAGCTTAACCTTTTCACCCTGCTATATCAGTACCTAAACCTTATACCCACAAAAATCAAAGAAAGAGGAAGAGGATCTATATGGAGAAAATATTTATAGCAGCTCTTTTCATGGTAACCAAGAATGAGAAAGTAAGAGGGTGTCTTTTTATTGGAGAATGGCTAAAACCAAATTGATACCTGAATGTAAGAGAATATTATTGTGCTGTAAGAAATCACAAAATGGATATTTTAAGAAAAAACTGGGAAAATCTCCTTGAGCCGACTCACTCAGAAAGAAGTGAAAACTAGGAACAATTTGTGCAATGATAACACATTGAAAAAAAAAACACATGAGAAAAAAAAAAAAAAAACAACTTTGAAAAACTTTAGAACTCAGATCAATGAAATGATAACCAGGAAAAGAAGGAAGATAAATAAAGAAATTGGATGAATACTCACCTCTTGACACACAGAAAGAGGTAATAAATATGGCATTTTTAGACATAGCCAATGTGGCAATTTGCTTTAATGAATTATATAGATGACTATCGAGAGATTTGAGTTTGGTTGCTCTTTAAAAGTTGTTCCATGGGGCTTAGGGGTTAAAGAGGAAGGGACAGATTAGTTTGTGTTTTTTTTTTAATGTAAAGCATTTCCATATTAGTCATTTTACACAAGAAACTCAAATTTTAAAAAATGAAAGAAAGAAAAGTTTGTATTTTACCTGAGAAGTTGCGTCTCGGGTAAGAGAGTTACAGTATTGCTAGAAGAAGATGGGAGTGGTATCAGGGGAAAGAAGTTTTGATATCAGCAGATCCTGTGTCATAGAAATAAGGGCATGAGGATACGGGAGTTTGCTAGCTCAGTTTTTTAAGAGCAGGAACTGTTTTGTTCTGATTTTTGTCTCTGCATCCCCAGTACCTGAAAGAAGCAGCATGACATTGTGGGGAGAGAGACAGTCTTGAATCAGGAAGACTGGAATTCAAAAAATCTATCCCATATTGACTATGTGACCCTAAGCAAGTCCCACAGGCTCCTAATGCTGTAGGCAGGTGCAGATCTGAACTGGTAGAAGGAATTATCTCACCAGCTGTTCCTTAGGTCATTGAAATCATAGATCCAGTCTAAAATGATTTTTAAATAGTTTTTATTTACCAGATATATGCATGGGCAATTTTAGAACATTGACAATTGCCAAACCTTTTTTCTAATTATTCCCCTCCTTCCCCCCACCCCAGGAGGCAGGCTGGCCAATACATGTTCAATATGTTAAAGTA
The DNA here is from genome assembly GCF_048593235.1 of Sminthopsis crassicaudata. Lineage (NCBI taxonomy): Eukaryota > Metazoa > Chordata > Mammalia > Dasyuromorphia > Dasyuridae > Sminthopsis > Sminthopsis crassicaudata. The sequence goes on along the minus strand of NC_133623.1, from coordinate 52,618,697 downwards.
TAAGTTAAATACAATATATGTACACATGTCCATACAGTTATTTGCTGTACAAAAAGAGTTGGACTCTGAAAGAGTGTACAATTAGCATGTGAAGGAAATCAAAAATGCAGGTGGACAAAAACAGAGGGATTGGGAATTCTGTAGTGGTTCATAGTCATCACCCAGAGTTCTTTTGCTGGGTATAGCTGGTTCAGTTCTAAAATGATTTTTTAAAATCCCAGCATACTACCTGAGAAAGTTTGCATGTAATAATTGTTTATAATAGTTACAGTAGGCTACTAGTTTGGGATCCTACTCTCTAAAGTGTTTATATGTAAATGTACATATGTGTATGCAGATATAAAGATGTGTAGATATGTATACATGTGTAATATGTATGTGCATATGTATAAATGCGTGTGTGTAGATAGGGGAAGAAAATGTGTCCATCTTTTATGTCTCTAAGTAATAGAGAAGAAGAGGCTGAGATAACAGGAAGACCAGGACAGGCTTCTATATGGTTCACAGATTTAGAGCTGAAAGGGAGTGTAGAGGCCATCTAGTCCAGCCCCACTCCTCATTTTACAGAAGAAACTGAGACCCAGAGGGAAGGGACTTCCCTAATAATCATGAAGCCAGAAACTTTTGGAGGCAGAATTTGAGTCATATCTCCATCAGAGCAAATCTAGCATTGTATTCCTTATACCATGCTGTTTCTCTCTGATCAGGACCTGGTGAACCAAACTCAGTCACAATGGCTAGAGTACACCCAGAATCGAGCCTGCAAATGGAATGGGTGCTCAGCCCCTGATGGAGTCTGTTCCCGGAGGCAAGAAGCCTGCAATTTGTTTATGCAACAATGACCTGGGGCCAGTTCAGTTCTGTACCCCAAGTCAGAATCCACAGAGCTGGGGTAGGAGAGAGAAAAAGAGGGGGAGGCCTTTGTGTTTGGAAGAAGGTTCCAAGATAAGGAAGGCCCCAAGTCTATTCCCTGTTTGGGACCAGGGTTTGAGGATGGACATGTTCCGACTCATCTCCCACCCTCTAGCTCCTGGCCAGCTTCCCCTTCGATCAACTTCTCCACAAGTTAGGGTTAGAAGAGTACTCCAAACAATTCTCAGGGCAGAATGCTATTTTTTTCAAAATATTACAATGCACGAAAAGTTGAGAATGTCAGAGGAAGCCAAATGTTGCCTGTTTGATCAAACCTCTTCAATGAGAACCTTTACACAGACCAGTTTGGGTGATGGATACCATTCTGAATGCTAATAAAATACCTCCTCCTTTCTTCTTCCCCTTCCCCCAGCCCCCAAGTGCTATTTTCCTCCAGACAAGGTTTGGCAGTGGCTTGAGGCTGATTATGGTGTGTACCCAAAACTGTCAATATGTAGTAAATCAGTCTGTCAGCATTTGTAACGCCTGACATTGTGCTAAGGTGCCGGCTGCATCCATTACCAGAATGCCTTAGCAGCCTGCCCTGAACACTTTGTCTTCCTCATTTAAATTCCAAGGGGACACCCAGTACCTTCAGCACTAGCACTCCGGAGCATTGACCTCTCTGCAGACACATTCTCCCCAGGAAAGGATTGGAGGGGGTTGGGGTGGGAGAGAGAGAGGCTACAGCTGTTAAAAAAAATTAATCACAGATAACAAAACCCTCCAACCAAGCACAGGTTGTACACAGGATTTCATGGAGGTCTTGTGGACAGTGGGCTTTCTTCCATTTTTCAGTAAATAAGAGTAGTCAGGAACAGACGTCCCATCTATCAACCTCCGGGCACAGGTCAAAGCCGTCACCCTAGAACGGTGACTGAAATTTGCTATTTAATGTCTCAGCATAACTATGGAACATGAAAATGAATTGACAGATGTTTTTAAGGTATCATGAAAACTGAACTGCTCCATGCTCCCAAATCTCCCCTAATCACACGCCAAGCTAAAAATATGATTTAAAAAAAATGTGTGTATGTGTATATATGTTGTTCAATTGTTTAAGTCATATTCAACTCTTCATGGTCTTCAAGTCCCCACTAGAACATATTCAATAACTCATCATCATCATCCAGCCCCTTTTAGAAGACCTTCAATAAGGAAGAACCGTTCTCAATCAGTCAACATTTATTAAGCTCCTACTGGCATCAGGCGCTGTGCTTAGTGCTAAGTGCTGGAGATAGAAAAAGGCAAAAAACCAGTCCCTGATCTCAAGGAGGTATAATCTAAGGGTGGAGATGACAGGCTAATAAATATATATAAAGCATATATAGGAGGAAGTCATTTTTGAAAGGGAAAGCACTGGAATTAGGAGGAATTAGGGAAGGTTTCCAGTAAAAGGTGAGCTTTTAGCTGGGGCTTAAGGAAGCCAGAGAGGTCAGTAGTCACAGTGAAGGAAGGAAAATTGTTCTAGGCTTGGGGGACAGCCAGAGAAAATGCCTGCAACTGAAAGATGGAAAGTCTTATTCACAAAATGTCCAGGAGGCCACTGCTACTGGATCACAGTGTTCGTAGTATGGATTAATTCCTTAATTAAGAAGACTGGAAAGACAGCAGTGGGTCAGGCAAGTAACGCATTCCTTTATGGTTGACTCAAATTATTTGGTTTTTGTTTCTTTGTTTTCCTTTTTTCTTTCCTCCTTATATCAAAAGTAAAGTGGCTTCTTTTCCACTGTCCATTCACTACTCCTGGTCATGTCCTCTGAGGTCAAATGGAACAAGTCTAATCTTTATTATTCCACGACAGCTCTTCCAATTTTGGAAGCTAGCTAACATATTCCCCATGAGCCTTCTCTTCTTCAAGTTAAGTATTCCCACTTCCTTAACGGAGCTTCATATGATATGAAGCTTTTCATCATTCTGGTGAAACCCCTCTGGATATTCTCTAGCTTATCAAAGTTCTTACTAAACTGTGGTGTCCAGGACAATATTCCATACATTATCAAACTAAGGCAGAGTACATTGAAAATATCTTACCCAGATTCCTATAATATAGTCTAAGTTCACATTAGCTTTTCGGGCTGCTGCATCAGACTGTTCACTCATAATGGCCCTTCTGTTTACTAAAACCCTAGATCTTTTTCAGATAAATTATCCCAGAGCCATGCCTTCTTCTTCTACTTGAAAAGTTGATTTTTTAACCCAAATGTAAGACTTTATATGTATTCTTGTTCCATTTCATCTAATTAAATTCAATCCAATGATAGAGCCTGTTAAAATCATTTTAAATTATGACCTTTTGATCTAGTATTTAGCACACACTCCCCCTACCCCAAGATTTGTGCCATCTGCAAGCTTAATAAACATATGTGGAATATGTATTAAAATTGCAGATATATATATATATATATGCATATATATACATATATATATATATATATATAAAACTTAGATTTTAAAAGTATTTAATGAGTATCTTCTTCCTCTTCTTTAAAAAAAGGTAGAGATATGACTAACAAAAATACAATTAGGTTATTTCAGAAACTGAATGGACAGATTCATAGGGCACTCATTAATGGTTCAACATCAGTTTGGAAGATCTTGAGTGGAGTTTCTCAGGGATCTGTGTTTGGCCCTGTTCTATTTCTATTTAATATATTTATCAGTTACTTGGACAAAGATTATCGTTCTATCTATATACATATATATACATATACATATACACACACACATATATAAATATATATATATATATATATATATATATATATATATATATATATATATATATATATATATATATTGCATAATCAGTATGTGTCAGAGGTGAAACTTGGTCTTCCTGGATTCAAGGTTGACCCTTGCAGTCCAATCCTAATATATGGTAGCAATAATAACTGATATCTGTATGAGGTCTTAGTTTTGACAAAGGGCTTAATATGCATAATTTCCTTTGAGTATTGCAATTTTATGTAATTATTATTCTTGTTCCACAGATGAGGAAACTAAGCCCAGAGAAGTAACTGGCCAGAGGTCACATAGGTAGGAAGTACTGGAGTTAAAGCTTGAACCAAATCTATCTCTTTCTACTGCACCTTTCAAACGAATACAAGTAAAAACACACTTTACCAAAATTGTTATTCAGTTATTTTTTTCCAGTTAATGACTGACTCTTGGTGACTCCTTCTAAAGTTCTTTTGGCAAAGATATTAGAGTAGTTTGCCATTTACTTCTCCAGCTCACTTTAGAGATGAGGAAACTGAGGCAAGCAGGGTCAAATGACTTACCCAGGATCATATAGCTAGTTAAATATCTGAGGCTGCATTTGAACTCAGGTCTTCCTGACTTCAGGTCTGGCATTCTAAGTACTGTAGCGCCATCCAGATAACTTTTTCCCAAAATAAAGAAAGATAAAAGTTTGAGATATATCAAGAAGGAGTCATATCAATATATACAAAGTATTGTCAACAAAATAATAAAAACTGCATTAAATCTACGTTAATTTGCAGATTCATTGCTATACTATACTACTAGGAGGTTTACTTTATAAGTCAGGAATCTGAGAAGAAACAGGTTAAACAGTAGCAATGAAGAAGGTCTAGTATCAGATATCAAATTATATCATAGATTAATAAGCATCATAAGTATAATTATTAAAACTTTTTAAAGTTAAAAAATGAGACAGATTAGGAAAGTAAAACCTAGGGGCCTTGAACATAGCAGATTACTGTTCTCTAAACAAAAGAGCATAAACTACTACTCAGAAAAGACTGCTGAGAAAACTGACTTGGTAGAAACTGACTTGAGCAACATTTTGACATATGTGTGTGTATTTTAAGGTTTTTGATGTTTTGATTATTTGTTCATAAAACGTTCATAAAATAAATTTGAAATAGGTGATCATAATTTAAATAATCATTACATTAAAAAATAGAAGGAGCTGGAAGAAGGCATCTTTCAGATCTATAGTCAGAGGGGGATTCTTAAACAAATGAGAGATAGAAGCGTTCATAAAAGATAAATCATTTTGAATTACATATTTTTTAAAAGCCTTTTCCACAACTACAAATCACTGTAACTAGAGGACACTGAAGGTTAGAGAGGCTAAGTGATTTGGGCAAGATCACAAAGATATTAAGTTACCCGAGTCAAGACTTGAACTGTAATTCCAAGTTTAGCATTCCGTGAGATAAAACAAAGCAAGCAAAATCAAGAGGACGATTTACACAATTACTTGCAATAACATAAGGATAAAAGACTTCAAAATCCTGACTAGTTTGCATTCTAGAAAATGACCTAAGTGATGCAGTGGAGAGAACACTGACCCTGGAGTCAGAAGGATTTGAGTTTAAATCCAACCTCACACACTTACTAACTGATTGACTCTAGGCAAGTAATTTAAGCTCCATTTGCCTCGGTTTCCTCATTTGTTAAATGGGGCTAATAATATCACCTACCTACCAGGATTGTAATGAAGATCAAATGAGAAAATATTTGTAAAAAAATACTAAGCACAGTACCTGGCACATAGTAGTGCTATACAAATGCTATCTAAAGTCTTTTTCTTTCCTGCTCATGAAACAACCTCCCTTCTGCCCAAGAGGCGAACTATAGGTCCAGATAGTGGCAAATGGTGTCAAAATATGATCAGTTTATTTGTTTTGCTTAACTATCTCTTGTTACCATAAAGGTTCAATTATAAGGAAGAAAGTGAGGGGTAAAAAGGCAATTATTTGGGCATCAATTAACATACTTTTTTTTTTAAAGGAAACTTTTTGCAACAGAGCTAATATGGAAATATATTTTACATGGCTTCACGGGTATAGTGGATATCCTATTGCTTGCCTTCTCAATGAATGGGGGAAAGAGGGAAGGGAGAAAGAGAATTTTAAACTGAAAATTAAAAAAAAATAAATGTTAAGGAAGAAAACAACATCCCCTTAATAAATGAAGGACAAAGAAAGCAAGTTCTCCATGTCCAGGGAATTTAAAAAAAGAAAATGAATCTGAAAATACAAGATTTCCTTTAAATTTCATCCCAAAGAGGAGCCCAATATAAATCTCATTAACTAGGCAAAGGAAGGAAAATCAAGTTCAATGCTTACCCTTAGGGACCACTGAATCTAACTACCAGCATTAAGAAAACCCACGTGATTTACCAAAGGCTTCATCTTAGAAGGTAATTCACCATAGGTTTCCTTTAAATCTCAGCTTCCCCAGTGCATTTGAATGTTGGTTTACAGATCATTAACTACTTGACATAGAGCCCGGGCAGGGGAAGGAGGGCAGAGAAAGGTTTCTGAAGTATTTGGAGCCCCTGTCCATTGAAGATCAATCAGAAATAAAGACAAAGCAGCTGTAAAATAGTAATGTCAGTCAGTGGGGAAATGGGATTGATTTACACAGACCCTTACAGGAATGCATTAATTGGATAATGGAGGTACACCTGTAGACAGTTTCAAATCAGCTAGGGCTAGTCTCGGGATACTTTAGAGAACCAAATGTTGGAAAACTCAAGAGCCCTGACATTTTCAGAGGGCCCAGATTACAGGGGAAAGGCAAGAATATCAATGACCATCTAAGGTCACACACATCATTTGAACTCCACATTTCCATAGCTTTCTAGTCAATGCATTAAAATTAGTCTTAGTAACTGGGCCCCAGGAGATCTGTCCCAATTAAGCATCGTTTTTCAAGGGAGGGGGGCCGTAATTCAAGAACAAAAAAGCCCCGGTGTTTTATTAAACTGTGATCGTCTCTTCCAGGAATTTCAGGAACTCATTTGATGAATCATGTAATACTACAGGGTCCCATTACTACATGCTAACTCCATTCTTCATAGTACATAATTGAATAAGGAAAGCCAATGAATCTGTTTATTCGTGTAATTAATACAAAACTCTCAGGATTAACACGGTCTTTTTGGTGGGCTCTACTGTCCCTGTGGATTGTTTTTTTTTTCCCAACATCAGTGGCAGATTTGCTGGTAGCTGACATGGATAGAAAAGTGTATTCAACTCTTTGTTGCTTTGCATGTGCATTACATGGGTTCTCAAGACTTAATCATTTCACGATGGCATTTTAGGAGGAGGTAATGATATTTAACTATCTGTTTGGCCTAGTTTTGCCATAAGAAACAGAGGAAGATGGGTTTGATAACATCCACCATCCTGAGAAAACACATCCTGATATCACCATCAACCCTTTAAAAAAAAGAAGAAAGAAAAAAAGAAAAACCCAGAAAGACTGTAACTTAATTAGATTCTCTGACATAATCATACAGGCAACTGACCAGAACAATGAACATCTTTCAAATAAAATTAGACACAGGGAAAAACTCCCCATCATTAGTCTGGGAAAGTCACGAAACATTAGATGATTCTCTTTGTAAATAACTATTGCTGTACTTTTTAATCACATTGAACACATCAACATGCCTTGATTTCAGACTTGGAAGGTTTGTTTGCAATTCTTTTTTTTTTCCCTGATTGTGGTTACTTTTACCAATGGCAATGTGAAAACCTATTAATGCTGTTACAATACACCTCCTGACACCATGGAGTATTTAAAACATTTTTGAAAGCACTCATCGAGACATAAATAATTGAGGAGAGAAGCCTTGTTAAATATTTAGAAAATACATCTTTCCATTTTGCTACTTGGCTGCACTACCCAATTAAAATTAATAGTATGAACATTTCCATCAAGATTAACGAGACACAAAGCAAAACACTAAATAACAATGGGATGAATCATTATAGAGTTTCCTAAAAGCTTGAATAGGGAGAGTCTTAAGTAATGGCAATAAGATGGTGTGTTTACTTCAGGGCCTGGTGGATGGAAGGCTGCTGGGCTTGGACAGATCTTTAAAAATCTATGTGAACTAACTACCCAGGAGCAGCAAGAAAAAGCTCACCAGGTAGCAATAGCTATGGCAAGTTATAGGAAGAGCTGTCTTAAGAAAGAAGAAAAATGATGTATGAGAAAAGATTTTATGGAAGAAGGATAATGGCACAGAATTTTGAGAACATATGCACATCCATGGAAATCTAGGCGTCCTTTTGTTGCTTATCCAGCTGAAATGGCCATAGTAAAGAAACCAAGAGAATCCACAAACTGCCTTACCCCAAAACTTCCTTAGCTAAGAGATTTGAGGAAAGCAATAAATTCTCTCCAAACTAAGTATAATTTGCTGACAATTCTAATTTTCTAGTTGTATAGTCAAAGGAACTGAGCTCAAATCCTGACTGTATTTTACTACCTGTGTGGCACTGGGCAAATCATTTAATTTCCCTTAGATTCATTTTTTTCATCTGAAAATTGAAGGAATTAGACTAAATGAGAAAAATGCTGTCATTTCTGAATCAATGATCCTATGATTTTTCTCTAATATACCACTTTCTTCAACTGATCATCTTAAAATATAATCTCCAGGCCATTCCCGATTCTAATTACTATCCTCTAGATCAGTGGTCCTCAAACTTTTTAAATAGGGGGCCAGTTCACTGTCCCCCTCAGACTGTGGGAGGGCCGGACTCTAGTAAAAAAAAAACCTCACACTCTGTCTCCACTCCTCAGCCCATTTGCCATAACCCGGCGGGCTGCATAAACGTCCTCAGCAGCCGCATCTGGCCTGTGGGCAGTAGTTTGAGAACCCCTGCTCTAGATATTCTCCAATTTATGGATGTTTTTTTCCTAAAATGTGGTACCAAGAACTGAACATAGTACTCTGCATATGATCTAAATAAAGCAGTTTAACTTCTCTAGTCCTCAACTCTGTTTCTTTTAATCCGGTCTGAATTTGTGCTAGCTTTTTTGGCTGCCATATCATTGAGTTATATTGAGCTAAAATCCCCAGATCTTTTAAGATGAACTGCTGTCTAGTAGTACCGTCCCATCGTGCATTTGTAAAGTTTCTTTTAAAGCATACATCTGAGATTTCACATTTGCCCCTATTAAATGCCATTTGATTAGCTATAGCCCAATTCTCTTGCCTGTCAAGATCTTTCTAGAATAGCAACTCTGTTAACCAATGCAATTAGCTATCCCCTGCAGTTTGGTGTCAACTAATATTTTATAAACAAGCCATCTATCCCCAGATGGATATCCAAATCAATGAAAAGGTACATAGAGAGGTATATGGAAGAAATATGGAGGGTTTAATGGAAGAATACGGACAAGAATCACACAGAATGAGAAGATATATAGGGGTTGTAATCTACACCGGAGAAGGTAATTGCTATTTTTCAGTTGTTGCAGTCGTGTCTGACGCTTTATGACTCTATTTGTGGTTTTCTTGGCAAAGATACTGGAATGATTTGTCATTTCCTTTTCCAGCTGATCTTATAGATGAGTAAAATGAAGCAAATAGGGATAAGTGACCTGCTCAGAGTCACACAACTAGTACGTGTCTGAGCCTGGATTTGAACTCAGGAAGATGAGTCTTCCTGACTCCAAACCCAGTACTCTATCTACTATGCCACTTAGCTTCCCAATGGAGATAATAACCATATCCAGGAGGTCATAAATTCATTCAAGTATTGCTGTTTTGCACATCTACTGGTTCCATCTTTTCCTGAATACCACACAGACTCCAATAATTAACCATTTCATGAGTTCCTTTTTATGAATAGTTAATAATACTGAATTATCTGTTTGTAATCAGTTTCTTTCCAGAAAAAAAAAATAGTGTAAAGAGCATCTGAATAAGGGTCAAAGGAGAAAAACCAGAAGTGATATTATTGTGAATTATACTAGAGATCTAATAGAGGAAAAATAAAAGTGGTACAGATATAGTATAGGGTGATGATAGGTGACTTCAACTATCTGCATATCTGTTGAGATGGAATATCAACTCCAAACCTAATTTTGACCAAGGGAGAACTTAAAACAGGAGCCTCAGGAGACAAGGACCATATTATCTCCGAGTTCATAATAGCAAAGGAAAAAAAGTTCTCGCTTAGACATCCATCTATATTTTAGGAAAGAAAACTTAAAAACATTTAGAAAAAAATTTAATATTTTGGTCTTGCCAAATAGGGATTGAAAGGAGCTTCAAACTCTATGAGATCAACGTAGTTAAAGTGTTATTTGGTTTTCAGTTCCAAGTTTCAAAATGGGGCCTTAGAGAACTGTGAGGTTCCAATGAAGAACTTCCTTCCACAATATTCCTTGACAGATGGGGAACAGGGTTTCAAAAAAACATCTAGCCCCTATTTAAACATTTTCACTGATGGGACACTCCTTACCTCATCTTACTCCTTTTTAGACATCTTTAATTAGAACAATGTTCTTTATAATGAGCCAAAACCTGTCTCCCTGTAGCTCCCCCACATTTAGCCTAATTCCCAGGACTGTAGATTTAGGGCTGGAAGAAGCCTTAGAAATATAGTGCAATAGAAAGAATGTCAGACTTGGCATGGGACAATTCAGATTCAAATCCCAGCTCTGACACTTCCCCGCACTATAGGATTTGGGGGAAGTTGTATAATCTTCCTAGATCTGTTTCCTCATCTGTAAAAGGGAGAGTTGGGAACAGATTCTTCTAATATCCCTTATTAAATATTGTCATACTTATATTAAATGGGATGTTTTGCTTAAATTATACTAAATAAACAAAGAATTGAAAAAAGTAAATCAGCCAGTCTGAATAGAGAACAAGTACAAACAATTCTATTATTTAGAGAAGTGGTGGTAATAACAATAACAACATTAATACAAGACTTACTACATGCCAGACACTATGCTAAGTGCTATAGAATCATTACCTCATTGGATATTCATGGTAACCCTGGGATATAGCTGCTTTTATTATCCCCATTTTACAGATGAGAAAATTAAGGCAAATAGGTCAAGTGACTTGTTCACTTGATAGTATGTATCTGAGGTTGGATTTGAACTCGGGACTTCCTGATTCTAGGTCCAGCACCCCATCCACAATATCATCTTACTGGCCCTTTATTGTTAAGACAATGGAAGTGTGGGCAGGATACCTAACTTTAGCTTTGGGATATACAGGGATTCATAGAAACACATGTACTCTTATAGGTCCTCTGATGCAAATCCTCTCTGCCCAGCTGAAATTTCTTTACTCTTAGAATTTGATTATATATTTTAAAATGTAATTCAGCTATACTATTTTTATTCATGTAGGACATAGCACACTCTTGGGATTTAACCTCTCTGGAATGGTGATATGGGTCTTTTCATACTTTCCTCTATCATTTTGTTAATTGTAAATTAATTGTAAAATGATGAGGCTCTTGAATTTATGGTTATAATTCCAAATAATAGAGAAGATCACAGAAAATGCTTGAAAATAAAAACATTTTTGATTATTGGAATAGAATTCAAAATCAATTGTATCCAAAAAAAGGTATTGATCTAAGTGATCAGTCACTATCTTCTCATTTTCTTTAGTATTGTCCAAGGTTGTGTTATTGCTTTCTTTTTATACTCTATTTAGAGAAGGGTCAAAGGCCTCTTTCTTACAAATCATTTGTACCCTATACTATATATCAAGGAGGCTATTTAACTGAGATAATTCCTATAAGGCAAGTGACCCTTTTGCCTTGTTTTCAACTTTTCCTAAGAATAGATTCACCAAGCCATTAATGATTCACAATTGCAACTGGTTATCCAAACACAGTCTTAGAGCAAGGGTGTGACACTCCAAAGGCCCAACATGTGTATGCATGTTTGTTTATGAATTCATTTTCTTCTTCTGACACTTTTTTGAGGATGCTAAATAAGCATGGAGATGAAAGAAACAAGATGTAGGGAATTTGAAAATTCAACCCCATTTGCAAAACTGGGTAATTGCAATTTAGATTAAATCAAGTCGTCAAGAGAAAATGTATTTAATTTCATCTCTGCATATTGAAGATTTCATAGCCTCATGGGCAAAGATGTCTTAGTATATATAAGGTGAAACTCAAGAGTTTAAATTTAGCCTAGATTGCCAAACATCACATTTGTAATGATAATTTTAAGACTCTTCAAGACCTTACCCAACCTGGAAGATTTGAGGGATGGAAGTTGGGGCAAACCAAATTATCTGTTTATAACTGAAGAATAATCCAGAAAACCCTTTGGTTTCCACCATTATTTTTGAAAATCTAAAATTCATGAGCCTACTTTTCCTTGTGGTGAAATGAACAAAATCAGATATTACTTGAACTAAAGATCCCATATCATCAGTTTGAATATCAATTCTCATTTACATTCTCTGTTTATACAGAACAAAAACCATGTAAATGTTATCAAGAAACTGGCTTAATCTGCACCTAACCAAAGAAATACCACAGAAGCGAGTTTTGTTGGCTTGATTTCGTTTGCTTACTTGCTTACTTGTTTGTTTTTGCTTGTTGTCTTTGGTTTGTTTTTGACAACTTTTTCTTATGACTTTCTTTCTTTGTGGTCATAGGATTAAGAATTGGAAAGCAACCTCAAACACAATCTCATCCAACCTCTTCATTTAATACATCATGAAACAGGCTCAAAAAAGGAAAGTAATTTGTATATTATCCAAAAGTTAGTGGCCAAACCAGGATTCAAACCTAGGCCCTCTGTATTGAAATTAATTTTAACCTCCCCAATAGAATGTAAGCTTCCTGAGGACAAGGACTGTGTCATATTTTGTCTCTATATATTCACACCTGGTAGAGTGCCTGGCACAAATCAGGCTTTTAATAAATTCTTACTGATTGATTTATTGAAATACCATGCTATCTTTTCCCTAGATATTCACCTAAACTGAGGGTCCCTGTTCATTTAAATGGTACTGTATCCCAAGCTAAATCCTTGCAAGTTCTCATTTCTGCTACTCTAAATTCTTTTTGTCCTCAGCCCATGTTTATTTTTTGTCATATTTAATTACCAATTTAACTAATCCTTCATAAATATTTCACTACGTGCTTCTTGACAAATGTTTTCTAAAATGCTAGTGAACAAATTCTACTTGCTCTTGTACACTGTTGTGTAGAGAATCAGAAGATGACAAATGAAGCTGGGAAAATGAGAATAAGAAAAATCCCAGCAGTGTATTCAAGACCATGGCAGGATTGGGGTTGGGAAGGGAAGTGTCGGGAAAATCTCCATGTCATAATAGCTCCAGAGGGAACAGGATGACTGGAGAGGTTGGTTGTTGTCCTTTGTTCTCAAAGAGGACCAAAATGACATTGCGATGTTAGTCAAGGTACAGAATATCTGAACTACAGTTGATCAGCTAATATGAGCTTGGAATGCTCAGACACAAATAGTCCCTATGAACATTTGGGGTGCTTTTATAACTTTGAACATATCACATTTCTTTTGGGCTAATTCAATTCTGCTTTGCTCATCAAGCACAGCACCTTCTCTGTTGAGGGCATGTCATGTTGGGCGGTCCTGTGTCAGCATCTCCTGTGTCATACAATCAATTCTAAAGTTCTTAAGCGAGACCTGGAGAGTGTCCTTGTATTGCTTTTTTTCTGACCACTTTGTGAACCTGTGCCCCTGTGAGTTCTCCATATAATATTTTTTTTGGCAAGTGTGCATTTGACATTTGAACAAAATGGCCAGTCCAACAGAACTGTGCTCTCTTCAGTAGAGTTAGAATGCTGGGGAGGTTAACTAGAAGTTCTACTTCATTCAATCCTGGTGACTTACTTATACAACTTCTTTGGTCAGTTTCTCTTTATCGTATCCAATTTCTACCTTCTCTTCCAGTGCCTAGAAGCATGTCCTACACATAGCAAGTGCTAGAAACGAACATTCTTTTGGAACTGAAGTCAGCCCCCACCCCCAACCATCCCTTGTGGATGAAAGGATCTACCACCTCTGACACCATCAATATCAACTGCCAATCAACTGCTACCAATAGGCGAACAAGGATACAAACACTGTAAAGAGTCGAACCCACACCAAATCAATGCCCCTGACTTCTAACCTAGCCCCAATATCCATCATTAAAGGGATCAACTCCCATGTAGATGTGCCCTGACAACTTCTTCTGCATGTGTAGCAGTCCCTGACTCCTCAGGAAGCCACAGCTACTGAAAAGAAGAAAAATCAAGTTCTTGTCACCAAAGTCTTTGGTTTAGCATCAGAAATAGTTTTATCCATTGAAATAAACTCATAAAGGATCCCTAAGGACCACTGAGACTTTGCATTTGACCTGCAGCTGAACCCTCCTCTATGTGTTGTCTCTTCCTATTCAAATATGAACTCCTGGAGAAAGGGGATTGTCAAAGAGACAGCCAAATTGGCCTAATCTTTCCTAAACATGACATTCCATTTCTCATCTTCTTGCCTTTGCACAGATCATCACCCATGCACCCTTTCCTCTCTCCTGCCTCTTAGAATCCTCAGCTTCTTTCAAAGAAAAATATAGATGAGCCCTTCCATATTGAGATCCCCTCCACAGCTCAACTGGTCTCCTTCCACAGATTATCTTACACTTATTATTTGTTTTTGCACCAATTGTTTTATTTTTCTCTTTGTATTCCCAGTACCCAAATCAGTGCTCTGTACCTAGCAGGCATTGAATAAATGTTGAATTTAACTGAAGCATCATTCTCAGGGATGTCATGAAAAGCAATGAAAATGTACCAATGATCTGCTTTGTGCACTGGAGTTGGATTCAGAGAACCTTGGTTCCAATAATTGCCCTGTGACCTTAGGCAAGTCACTTCATTGTCTGGATTTCAGTTTTGTCTTCTGTAAAACCAGAGGGTTGGACTACAGTGACCTTTAAATTGCCTTCCAGCTTCAGATTTGAGACCTTAGGATCTGATAAATCCCAAATTTGACATAGGATCTTTTCTTTGGGTTTCTTTGGGCATGCTTCTACCTGAGATTTCTCCCCCCCTCCAGCACATTACCAAAGGAAAAGTCTAGAGAAGGGAAGTAGAATGGGACCCTCCCCCATCCCAGCAATCCTCCTTCTCTCTCCGACATCACTAAACTCCTTTGGTTCAAACATCAAGAACTGGCTTCTGCAGTCCTTTTGTCTTGACCCATTTTCCCTACTGGTAATCAATATTCCCTAAAAAGAGAGAGAAATTACCCCTTTAGTACCCATCATTCGTTCTCTTGACATGCACACCTGCAAAATAGTTGCACTTCTCGGGGAAATTACTATTTCCCCAAGAATTACATTTTTATTGAATTTTCTTCACACCATTTTCCTTAAAAGCCTCTTCTACCACGCCTTTGCAGAGTGATGGTTTGTGATAACGCCTGCAGCCGGCCATCACTTCACCCTCAGTCTCTGGCTATTGAATTCAAACATTAGCAGTGAGTTCCTCTAATGTAATTTTGTCACCTCTAACTTAATATTGTGAGTAAAGCATTATAATTCACCGCAAGTGCTTATTGGGTGGCAACAAATTTATATTCATTAATGTCCTGTCTGTCGTTCTCACAATGTACTTCTCCTTAGAGATATGAAAAGGACAAAAGTAACTTAATATCAAGTAAACTATGATATACATGCAAAGCAATGAGAGAAATAACACTGTTCCAAGAAGGAAAACATGGCACATTTTCCTTCCAGTAGGGTGCCGATTTTCTAAAAAGGGGATAAAGTATGTTTATTTGCTGCAAGGATAATCACAAGATATTTCTCCATCAAATAGATGCTACCTATTTACCTCAAATTCAATATTGTTATTCTTAGGCTGGTAAGAACCAGTCTTCAGTTCTTATTTTTAACATACAAAGCTCTTCGTGCCATATTTAGAATGCTGCAAACAATAAAGCAAGATGCACTGCTAAAGGGTGGTGGGGAGGGGGTGTGTTTTAGTCCTACACCAGAACGACAAAGGTCTGGGTTGATTTGCTGGCACAAACATAAGTTACGTCCCTTTGTTCACTTTCAAAGAAAACAAAAATCAAAGGAAGTCTATTTAATTCAGTAATATTTAAGTACTACTATGACCATCAAACTTTCACATGGTCCATTAACATAACCAAATTCACCTCCAGAGGCAGACAACTCTTTGGTTCCACTCTAGGGCATAGAGAAGTAGGAGAGTCAAGCACTGATTAAGTACTGACTATCTGCCAGGCATTATGCTAGGCTCTAGAGAGCCAAAGACAAAAGTCAGACGGTCTCTGTGGTCAAGAAGTTTGCATTCTAGAATCATGGATAGTCTTAGAATCTTATGGTTTTCAGGGGTTCTGAAACTACAGCCCCCGGGTCAGATGCAGTGCTGAGAACGTTTATGGGGCCCGCCAGGTTATGGCAAATGAGCTGAGGGGCGGAGACAAAGTGTGAGCTTTTGTTTTTACTAGAGTCTGGCCCTCCCACAGTCTGAGGGACAGTGAGCTGGCCCCCTATTGAAAAAGTTTGAGAATCACTGGTAGAGAGACATTAGCATTCTAGCTGATGATTTATTCTCTGGAGCCAAAGATGACCATGATCAATTCATACGATATGTTCTTTGAATTTTGGGCTTTTTTGCCAAAAGCTTTGGTGAAATGGGCTTTACCCACTTCTCTTAGTGAGAATAGATGGCACTGAGCCATCCATACCCTCACCCCCCTCATGACTAAGGACTTAATCATGATTTATATATTCCTTTTCTATGTAATAACCTATCTCTTTTATACCTTTGATTTATAGAATTTTATGTTTTAGGGCCTTTATAAGTATAGAGGGACTGATCACAAGTAGGTTGGCCATTCGATGAATTATTTGGCCACGGAAATGTATGGAACCAAGAAAAATGCAGAATTATCCTCAGTTCTGTGTCACATATTTGCTTTTAAGATGAACCTGGCAGAGTCAAGTCAAGGCAAAGAGTAAGAACCACATAGCTCTTTGACATACTTACCTGTTGACCTCGCTAAATGGGAGCTACAATCCGGTTCTTAATAAATGAACATACTACTGTATATCCACATCAACGCTGACATTCTTGCCATCTATCATACCAAAAGGTAAAATGAAGTCGTAGCTGAATAGAAGGATGACTGGCTTGCATGGTCCTAATTTGTCTTTCCAAAGGGAAGCTGTCTTGTTGGATTTCCAGAGAAAATAGCCAATAAAGTTCTCAGATTATGCTATTCATGACCAACATGGAGGGGGGAACTAGCATGAAAATAATATCCTCAATCTGAATGTAAGTTTATTGAGAGCACAAGTTGCTTCATTTCCTTTCCTTGTATACATAAAGACAGACTTAGCATAGACCCTGGAACACAATAGATGCTTGATAAATACTTGCTGATTTATTGATATAACAAATGTTGCAGAGGTAGGAAAATCGTACACCAGACTTGCTAAGATCCTTCACATTAAATCAATATAAAAATGTTAATTCTTTGTCATTTCAGTGCAATGATGGCCATAGGGGAAGATGATAAATTTTAGAATACATGGATCATACATGAAAAATGAAATATCAACAACTTGTAGGCCACATAGATATCTCATATGGAAATATTGTGACAGTTTTCTTTAAGAAGAGAGTTAGGAGGCTCTAGACAGGGTGAGCAACAAATAATGTTACCCTGTCCAAATGAAATTGATGATATTCCAATAGTCAGCAAACAACTGATATGTAAATTTATCAGAACAGTTCACAAAGAAATAATTTGTGTATAATCAACTCATCAAATTGTTAAAGTAAAAATAAAATAAAAATAGTACTCCAAAATAGAAAAATTAAAAAAAATAGAAAAAAAGATATATAAATGAGGAAAATTAGTGGTTGACTTAACCAAGCTCTTGACACTGAAAAATGGAAATTAGATATAAGAACAGACTGACCCAGAGTATTAGCACTGAAAGCCCATCACACCTACCTTCCCAGGTTTCTGACAAATTACCATCCTTCATAGATTTTACATTATAGATAAACTGACCTATGAGTTTTCATTCCATAAATGACATGCCATTTCACATATCTACATTTTCACAAGTTGCCCCTAAGCATTGAAGGAAGGCATTTCCTCCTCATCTCTACCTCTTTGCATCCCTCATTTGTGGCAGCATTCAGTTCCAGTGCTTCGTTCAACTACCAGTGCCTCTTCCTACAATTAACTTGTATTCACTTTGTATACATTTTGTATTTACTTATATTTGTACATGTTTCCTCTGATAGGCTGTTGAGGGAAGGAGCAATGTCATTTTTGTCCTTTCATTCCTCATGCTTAGCATATATTAGAGATGTAATATATATTTGCTGATTAACTGCTTCTTTCCAGAGGAAATTGCGATTAAGTGACTTGCCCAGGGTCACACAGCTAAGAAGTGTTAAGTGTCTGAGACCACATTTGAACTCAGGTCCTCCTGACTTCAGAGCTGGTGCTCTATCCACTGCACCACCTAGCTGCCCCAGCTGATTGATTTCTTAAGGAATGTTAACAGATGAAAATCAGCTGCCACAACAAGGAGACCCAAAGAACCTAGAAACTTCCTTAAATAAACAACTGCAGTGAAGAACCATATAAGATGAGCAGTTTAAGAGAAATAAGAGAAAAAGGATAGAGACTGTCCTACTCCACTGTAATTTCCACAGAAGAGGCTATCCAGCATCCTTAGAGATGAGCAAGAGGCTTTTAGTCAGCATGCATCAAATTCCCAGAAGGCAACATACAAGGCCTCATTGAGAATCCCTAGAGGCACAATATTATGATATGAAGCAAGAGATATAAGTCCATTAGAGCCACTAATCATTATTCAGGGAGTTTGAGACCAAGGATTGGGGCAAAAGACAATAGACAGATTACCATATATCTAAATGGATTATGTTAGAAAGATCTAGCCACATGAAACATTTTCAATTGAGGTTTTTATGTACTGACCAGTTTTTATAACTTTTCAATATTATTTTTCTTTAAAAATATTTG
This sequence comes from Sminthopsis crassicaudata, assembly GCF_048593235.1. Taxonomy (NCBI): domain Eukaryota; kingdom Metazoa; phylum Chordata; class Mammalia; order Dasyuromorphia; family Dasyuridae; genus Sminthopsis; species Sminthopsis crassicaudata. Next base: position 52,599,950 of record NC_133623.1, on the reverse strand, counting down.
TTATATGGGATGACTGGGGGGAATGTGAGGGATACTGGGAAATCCAAGTGCTATAAAAACAAAAGATGTCAGAGAGGATTCTGGGGAAATAGAGGAGTAGGTCAGTAAATTCCAAGGCCTCCAGATTCCCCCCACAAACAGAATAAACTTGTCCCTCAGGGTAAACATAGAAAAATCAAGAAGCCTTGGGGCAGAACAGGGTTTCTATTGGAACAATCCTAGAAGACCGAAGAAAGACCTCAGGGTAGAAATTAACCCAAGTGAAATGCAAGCACCTCCAGGCTAGCTCCACAGAAACACAAGGTGGGGAACCCTGGGGCAAACTCAACTTGACTGGAGCCTCAGCAGGAACCACAGAGACTTTCATCTCACTGACAGCTTTTGGAGTTGGGTCTGAGATTCTGAAGACTGAGGGAATCTTAGCTTATTTGGAAAGGTAGGCCAAGTTGTGCTGCAGGGATGTGGCCCTGAACCAGAAGGAACAGGAACAAAAGGAGGCAGTAGAGCAGTGACACTGCTGGCCATGGGCATGTGCAGGAGCGGGGAGTTCTTGCTTTAGGATTCCAGGTCAGAGGGAAGAGCTGAAGTGAACCTAGAGGCATCATCCTCCCACCCCACGATTAGAGGTGCTTACACTAATACTTCTCATTAAAAACAAAACAAAACAAAACAAAAACAAAAATCATGAATTGGCAAAGAAGAAAGTACCCAAACATAGAAACTACTATGGGAACAGTGAAGATCAGAGTTCATCTTTTAAAAGAGAACACTGAAATAAATTTTTTAAAAAAATCTTCTATCCCCAAAGAGTAAAGTTAAATGACTTTCTGTACAGAAAGAAAAAAACAAAACAAAACAAAACAAAACAAAAAAAACCCTAAAAATCAGATGACAGACATTGAGAAAAAACTTTTAAAAAGTAAAAATTATCCAAGAAAAAACAAGAAAATTGGGGTGGGGGGAAGTTAACCAACTATAAAAAGAAATAGAGTCTCAAAGATGAAAATAACACTTTGAAAATTAGAATTGAGCAAAGGGAAGCCAGTGAAGTTATTAGAGACCAAGAAATCAGAAAACAGAATATAAAGAATGAAAAAATACAACAGAAAATGAAACATAAGAAAAACAACAGATTTGGAGACCAGATCAAAGAGAAAATATAAGAACTGGACTACCAGAAGGCTTTGATTAACAAAAAAAACCTTGAAAAGTTCTATGGGTGGAGCCTTGATGGTGGAATAAAGTCAGGAATCTGCTTGAGCTTTCCCAATTTCCCTTGAAAACCACATGAACAGAGTCTGATGGAATAAAATGACTCTTCAGCTCAAAACAGACTGAAAAAAATTCAAGAAAGGTCAGTGTTACTGGGATGAAAAGGGTGTTCAGCCAGGTCAGATAGAAACTGGGAAAGCCAGTGAGAGGGTCTTAACCACAGCAAATCAACAATAAAGACTCTCAGTCCTGGCTGAGCAAATCAGAGGGGCAGCCCTTAGGATCAGATCAGAAGGCAAACTCTGGGAAACCACGCTCTTTCCTTGGAAGAATAGCCAAGCTACCCCTTACAAACATACAGAGACCCTGTGCTCAAAGCCAAGGCTCAGAGCTGCCAGGAAGATTGAGACAGTGCCACCTTTGACCCAGGAGCAGAGTTCCACCTTAAAAGTAAGAGAAAATATTTTTAAAAGGAAAGAAAATAAACAAGAAACAGAAAAGAACTTTGACCATAGAAAGCTACTATGGTAACAGGGCAGATGAAAACACAAATTCAGATAAGGACAGACTCTCCACAGAAGAAATCTCAAAGAGATAAATTGCTTCTTGGAAATGCTCATAAAAGACTTCAAAAGTCAAATAAGAGAGGTAGAAGGAAAAATGAGAAGAGAAATGAGAGATATATATGAGAGAGTCAACAGTTTGGAAAAGGAAGGAAAAAAATGTCTGAAGAAAATAACTCCTGTAACAGTAGAATAAACCAAATGAAAAAAGAGATACAAAACATAACTGAAGAAAATCACACATTAAAAACTAGAACAGGGCAAATGGGAGCTAATGACTTTGTAAGACAGCAAGAATCAGTCAAAAAGAAGGAAAAAATGGAAGAAAATGTGAATTATCTCATAGGCCTACTTAAAGGCCGTGACCAAAAACAGAAACTAGCTAGCATTTTACAAGAGGTAATTAAAGAAAACTACCCCAATATTCAAGAAACAAAGGGGGAAATACTCATTGAAAGAATCCATTGATTAACTCTGGAAAGAGATCCCAAAAGGAAAACTCCAAGGAACATTATTGTGAAACTCCAAAACTATAATCTCAAGAAAAACCTACTGCAAGCTGCCAGACAAAAACATTTTAAATATCAAGGAGCAATAGTCAGGATTACCTAGGATCTGGCAACTTCTACAACAAAGGATCTGAGGGCCTGGAATACCATATTCTGTAAGGCAAAAAACCTGGGGTTACGATGAAGAATTAACTACACAGCAAGACTCAGCATCATCTTTCAGGGAAGGAGATGGAGCTTCAATGAAGTAAGAGACTTTCAATCATTTCTACTGAACAAAACAGAACAAAATGGAAAATTTAACCTACAAACACAGGATGCAAGAGAAGCACAGAAAGGTAAACAGGGGGATATATATATATATATATATATATATATATATATATATAATTTAAAGGTTAAACTGTTTATATCCCTAGATAGGAAAACAATATTTCTAACTGTATCTGTCACTGGGGCAGACAAAAGGGGACATTACAAGGACTGAAGGTGTGTTTGTGAATGGTCCCTGATGTGATGATATCAAAGAAAAAGACATTAAAGGATGAGATTGTAGTGGAAAAAAGAAGAAAGGGGAGCCATAATGAAACAATTCATTGTACCAATGAAGAGGTGCAAAAGACCTATTACAAGAGAGGGAAAGAAGGGAGGGGGATAAGCATTGTCTGAAGCTTCATGTCATCAGTTTTGGCTTTAAGAGGGAATAATTAAATAATTCAATTATGTATAGAAATTTATAGAACCTTACAAAGAAGTAGGAGGAGAAAAAGGAAAAGAAAAGGGAGGGCAGAAATACTAGGGGAAAGGAAAAAGGTAAGAGAAGGGGAGAGAGGCAATAGGAGATAAGGTAATGGGTGAGGTGGGTTAAAAAAACACAGGACTAAGAACAGGATAGAAAGAGAAAACAAAAGTATACACAAGGAAGAACATGGGATGGAAGGAAACACAGAGCTGGCAATCATAACTTAATGTGAAAGGGATGGACTCTCCCATAAAATGGAAACAACAAGCAGAGTAGATTAAAAAACAGAATCCTACAATATGTTGTTTACAAGAAAGACATTTGACAGAAAAAAAAAATGTAGTAAAGATAAAAGGCTGGAACCAAATTTATTATGTATTTATTTTGTTATTTATTTCCAAAAAAAAAGCAGTGGTAACAATTCTGATCTCAGATAAAGTAAAAGGAAAAATATACTTATTTAAAAAGGTAAGGAGGGAAAGTACATCTTGATAGAGGCTACCTTAAATAATGAAGTAGTAACGATACTAAATGTGTATGCACCAAGTTGTAGAGCAGGCAAATTCCTAAAAAAGATTTTAAGCCAGTTACAGGAAGAAATAGACAGCAAAACTATTCTAGTGGGGGACCTCAACCTTCACCCCTCAGAATCAGCCAAATCTCACCACAAAATAAACAAGAAAGAAACTAGGGAGGTTAACAGGATTCTAGAGAACCTAGATACGATAGACCTCTGGAGAAAACTGAACAGGGACAGAAAGGAATGTACCTTTTTCTCAGCAATACATGGCATCTTTACAAAAAGTGACCATATATTAGGGCATAAAAACCTCATAATCAAATGCAGAATGGCAGAAATAGTAAATGCTTCCTTTTCAGATAACAATTATATTCAATAAAGGGCCAGAGAAAGATAGACTAAACACCAATTGGAAATTAAATAATCTAATTCTAAAGAATGAGTAGATCAAACAATAAATCACAGAAAATATCCATAATTTCATTCAAGAAAATGACAATAATGAGACAATATACCAAAGCCTATGGGATGCAGCCAAGGCAATTCTTAGGGGAAATTTTATATCTCTAAATAGGTATATAAATAAAATAGAGAAAGAGCAGCTCAAGGAATAAACCTACATCTCACACCCCATACCTATACCAAAATAAGGTCAAAATGGATACGTGATTTGGGCATAATGGAGGATACCATGAACAAATTAGGGAACAAGGGATAATTCACCTATGAGATCTTTGGAGGAGGGAGAAATTTATGACCATAGAATAACTAGAGAACATTATGAAATGCAAAATGGACAACTTTGATTACAGTAAATTAAAAAGTTTTTGCATAAACAAAACCAATAAGAACAAGATTAAAAGGGAAGCACAAAGCTGGGGAAAATCCTTATAGCCAATATGTCTGATAATGATCTCATTTCTAAAATATATAAAGAACTGACTTATATTTATAAGAATACAAGTCATTCCCAGTTGATAAATGGTCAAAGGATGTGAACAGACAATTTTCAGATGATTAAATTAAAGCCATTTATACTTACATGAAAAATGCTCTAAATCAATATTGCCTAGAGAAATGCAATTAAAACAACTTTGAGCTACCACTTCACAACTGCCAGATTAGCTAAGATGACAGGAAAAGATAATGATAAATGTTGAAGGGAATATGGGAAAACTGGGACACTAATGAATTGTTGCTGGAGTTGTGAAACCATTCTGGAAAGCAATCTGGAACTATGCCCAAAAGACTATAAAACTGTGGATACTCTTTGACCTAGCAGTGCCATTCCTGGGTCTGTATCCCAAGGAAATCATAAAGGAGGGGAAAGAACACACATGTGCAAAAACATTTATAAGCAGCTCTTTTTGTGGTAGCAAAAAATTGGAAAAGGAGTGGATGAGGATCAATGGGGGAATGGCTGAACAAATTGTGACGTATGAGGGTAAAGGAATATTATTGTTCTTCAAAAAATGATGAAGCTGATTATAGAAAAAAGCCTGGAAAAATTTATATGAACTGATGCTAAATAAAACAAGCAGAACCAGGAATACATTGTACACAATAACAGTAAGAATGTGTGATGATCAACTATGAAAGACGTGCTTCTTCTCAGTAGTTCAGTAATCCAAAGCAATCCCAATAGACTTTGGATAGAAAATGCCACCTGCATCCAGAAAAAGAACTAAGGAGACTAAATGTAAATCAAGACATGCTCTATTCACTTCTTTTTTCTGTTTATTATCTCTTCCATGTTTTTTCCCTTTTGCTCTGATTTTTTCTCCGAATATGACTCATAAAAAATGTGTATTAAAAATAAATAAAATCACTACAATAAAAAGTAAAAGAACCTTGACACAATAATGTAAGAAATAATCCAAGAAAATTGTACTAGAGTGATAGAACATGTGGGCAAAGTAAAAATAGGAAAACTCCACCAATCACCACTTCAGAGAGATTCTTTATGGAAAACAGGAATATTATTGCCAAATTTCAAAAACCCCAGATCAAAGAGAAAATTTCTGCAAGAAACAAACAAAACCAACTCACATATGCTGGAGCCACAATTAGAATTGTACAGGACTTATCAGCGGCCACAATAAAAGACCATGGGTTATTTACAGGCAATCAGAAGAAGTAGGCCTGTGGGCAAAAATATATCCAGCAAAATCTTCTATTACACTGAATGGGAAAAAAAAAAGACATTCAATGAACTTGCAGATTTTCAGGACTTTCAAACAAACCTGAACTCAATTGAAAATTTAACATATAACTAGCTATGTGACCCTGGGCAAGTTACTTAACCCCAATTGCCTCAGGGGAAAAAAAAGAAAATTTAACATATAAGAGCCAATTTCAAAGATCAGTTTCAAGGCACTTACCATGGACAAATTGCTTATGTTTTTACATTGAAATGAATACCATGTGTTTAACATGGACATCAGCAATTGGGTAGCTCAAAAGAAAGATTGGGGCAGAGTAAAATAAAAAATACTAAAAGTAAAAATAGTAATTATGTTACATAAATGAGGTATAGAGGAAGAAGAGACACAGAGGAATTAAAGGGGGTAGGAAGGCTCGAAGTTCTGCAAACCTACTCACGTGGGGAATGGGTTAAATAGGCAAAACTATATATATATACCATGATGGGTACAGCACCCTTCAAAATCTATAAAAAAAGGGAGGAGGCATGAGCAGATAGGAAAGCAAAAGGTGAGGGAAGAAGACAAGGAAGGAATCCATGGGTGGGAGGGGAGTAAGTAATAGTAAGGCAAATTAAGGAGCAAAATTAAAGTTAAGAGTTAGCAGGGATAGGGAAAATGTGTGTATATATATATGGGGGGGCAGGTGTGTGTGTGTGTGTGTGTGTGTGTGTATCCATAGCTACATATGTATGCATAAATATGTCTTTGCTTAACTATAGCCTGCTTGGGGGAGGTGGAGGGTGAAAGAGGGAAAAAAAGATTAAAGTAAAAAAATACACAGCAGAGAGCAAAAGATCAACCTACAAGGAAGTAAAGAAAAGATGGACATCCATGAATACAATTTCTTCTACTATTTATCCTCTTGAATCATTAATTTATGTTATATATTTTGAATCTTCCCTGATGGTCTGCTGGACACATGACAATGTTCTGTTTTGTCCTGTTTTGTTTTGTTTTTCTTTTCTATTTTCTTTTTATCCTATTTTTAATAAAATAAAAAAAAACAAGAAAAAGATATATAAACTAGATCAATAAAATATTTTTTAAAAAGATGGATTTGGCAACACATGGCATCGATTAAGCCATGAGGTCTGGGATTTAAAGCCCAAGGTGGAGTGCCAAGGCAGAAATGCCACACACATTGATAGAAAGCTAGAATCAATTTGCCAGAAATGGGTCACAAGACAAGTTTTTAGTCTAAGTGAGAAAGTTCATGGAATTTGTACACAAAATCAAAAGGACAGCCAGCAAATGAGCTTGACATACCTGAGTTCCTAATTTCCTTGGATAGAATGTCAACTCTTTGAAGCAAAAGAAGTGCAGGTTTTAAAAATCAAAAGACCTAAGTTCAAATTTGCAATTTCCTACTTATTCAACCATGGCCAAGTCACCTCACCTCTCTAGGTTTCAGCATCCTCAGTTGTAAATATGGGACTAGAGGATTTCAAAGGTTCCTTTTCATTCTAAATCTATAATTTAAAATACTATCTATTCTATATATAATCTATATATTCCAGGAAACATTTTAATTCACCAAGACATTGGATTAGTTCCATAGCCTGAGGGTGGGGCTGCATTGAAAGGTCAGATTAAGTATCCTAGCCATGGACATCAGAAGGATTCTGGGACAAAAACCCAGACCAGAAGGCTATTAATCTATTGTTAGCTATTCCCTAAAAACAGAGTACATCTACAAAATTGGAGGTCTCCATATCTTATCTCAGTAAGAATAAAATTGTCATCAGGAACTCCCCAAACACCATAGTCACCATGTGTCATTATTGTGTGGTTTTTCTGAAGAGATGCATGATTATTTTTATTAATGAGATTTTTTTCTGGTCAGATTTATTTTTGATAAACTTTCACAAAGCAGTTTTGCTTAGAAGGTTGGTTGGATTAGAGCTGATTAAGTAACCCAGTGCAATAAATCTTAGAATTGCAAAACTACTTGAGTGTTCATTTTTGTTAATCAGATTATTAATAATACAAATAGCCTTTTAATTATTCTTCCAGTATATCCCTCCCAATTGACACACCTTCTGACTTTCAAAGCACATTCACAAATTCTTTCTTGATACCAACTGTGCACTGGTCATCTTCTACAATTTAATTTTGGCCAAAAAAATTTACCCTTAAACAATATCTTCCCTCCTTCCTCCCTCCCTTCCTTCTTTCCTTCTCTCCCTTCCTCCTCCTTCTGCCCTCTCTCCCTCCCTTCCCTCCATCTTGTTCCAAGATCACCATATACAATGTAGAAAATTATAAATCCAACCTTTATGAAATGTCCCCTCTAATGTCACCGTTAGACCTATTAGGAGAAGAAAATCTCTCCCAACTTTTAAAAGGAAGTTTTTAATGTCAACCTAGAGACCAATTGATACTTCAATTGATATCCTTTAGTCCTTTGTAAGGACTGGTCCAATTCCTCACATCCAACAACAATGAAAGGGCCCCCTTTGAGTATTTGAGATACCAAAAAGAGCTCATGGAAGACCCTGTGACCTTTCTGATAAGAATAAAGATGTTTTGTCTAGTGGTTGGATGGAATCCAACTCTAGTAATGCATTTTACCTACCTTACTTTCCTCTGGAGTTTCTAATAGATCTCCATATCTCTGATACACCGAGCTAAATCTCTTGCAAAACGTTGTTGTGGCAAAGCTCCAGGGGTGGGCAAGGTGATGCTGAGGACATCTTTTCAAGTGTCCTGGAATGAAATGTCAGATCTTTTGGTGAGAAGGCAAATGCATTTTACTTCTAGTCACATAATCCAGGAAGAACCACAGCAGCAGAAAACATTAGATAGCTTGCATAATTAAAGTAACTATGAAGAGAAAACACAAACAAGTTTTTTTTTTAATTATATCTTTGGAAGCAACATGAAATGAGTTAGCACTTAAATAGTATATTAGAGTCACAAAGTATAATCACTCTTATTCATGATCCATCACTTACCTATGCTATATGGTAGCATTCCTATGAAAATCTCTATTAACTATAGCACTATCAGCTGGATCGTGCAATCAGGTATGTTTTTAAAACTGGTCCGGATTTAAAGGAGACGGAGAAAAATAATTTAAAAAAAATAAACTAAAAAAATTTTTTTAAAAAATTAAAAAATAAAAAATAAAAAAATAAACTAAACTAAACCAAGATCTTAAAATGATTAAAAACCAAACCAAAATAAAAAGTTAAAAAAAAAAGCATAAAGCTAACTAAAAATATCCAAGAGTCAAAACAATTTTAGTAAAATTTCTTATTATCTCTTAAACCAAGATCTTAAAATGATCAAAAACCAAACCAAAAGAAAAAGTAAAAAGAAAACAACATAAAGCTAACTAAAAATATCCAAGAGTCAAAACAATTTCAGGACAATTTCTTATTATCTTTCACATCTCTACTTCTAGCCCTGGACTTTGAAGGCTGAAGTTGAAAATGAGGATCTCAATCAATCAATTATTAAGCCAGGCATTGTCTACTCACTTGCAGAAAATATATTTGTCTTTATGGAACTTCCATTCTAATGGAGCAGATATATACATTTGTATTTAGAAGCTTGGAATAAGGCCGGATCAGGAAAGGCCATATGTAGGTAGGTAAATATAATACAAAGTTTTAGAGCTGAGATTTGAAGAAAAATAAGGATTCTTAGAGACAAATGTGAGGAGAAGTGGAATCCTTTTATGAGGGAGAAGCCATGAAAAAGCATGAGGCTAGAGATCATGTGCCACAGCAAGGAGATCTGATTGGCTGGACCAAAGAATGTATAAGGAATAAGTTATATGAAGAGTCTAGAAATGTTATCAAGAGCTTTAAATGGTGAACAAAAGAATTTGTGTTTGATCCTTTAGGTCCTAGGTAGCCACTGGAATTTCTTGAGCAGAGGGGTGACATAGAAATCTTTCTTAAAAACATCACTTCAGCAACTGTATGGATTAGATGATGGATTAGAGGAGGAATAGGCTGGAGGCAGGAAGACTAATTAGGAGGTGATTGCAATAGTTCAGGTGATGGCGTTATGAGTCTGGATGGTGGTAATGAGTGGCAAGATAGCAAGAGATATAAAAGATGATATAGAGATGGGATCCACAACACATGGTGATTCATTGAATATGTGGGGTGAGGGAAAGTGATGAATTGAGAATGACTCCAAGATCACAAGTCTAGGTGACTGGACACGTGGTAGTGGATTAAATATTAATAGAAAGGTTGAGAAACCAAAACCATAACAGGATCCCTGGCCAATAAAGAAAGAAAAGGGAGGAGGAGATAGTACAATCCAGGTCTGGAGAATGGCCTGCACAAAAGTCAAAGGATAGAAGATAGAGAGTCAAGGTTAGGAAACAGCTAATGATATAGTGTGACTGGAATACTGAAAGTATCAAGAGAAGTAATATTGTCTAAGGAGAAACTGCATGCAGAGAGTATTAAATGTCAGGAAAAACAACTTATATATTATTTTATAGGCAAGAGGAGCCATAGAAAGTACTGAGCTCGCTATCACTAGTCCACTACAGAGCAGAACATCCCTATAGTCCTTTGATATTTATAAAGTTTTTTCTTCATAAAAAACAGGAGGCAGGTAAAAATAAGTATTGCTATCCCCATTTTACAGCTGGAAAAGCTGAGGCTTAGAAAGGGGAAGCTAAAAACAGCTGGTACTCTCTTACCCAGGTGACTTCATTTCAAAAGCTGGACCACTGGAACAGGGTTAGAGAGATTACAGGGCTTCGCACTGTGCTTTCTCCTTTGTCAAATGCATCCCTTTTATTCACATAGTGCATAGTGTGAGGAAGATCAAGCAGACAAAAAATCGATAGGAAACTTCAGGAAAACAAAAGATGGAAAATGACTTTCCTAAGGTCACATGGCCGACTGAGAGCAGAGCAAAGGCAAAATCCCAGCAGACAGGCGTTTGATTTGGATTTCTCCCAGCACCTCATTTCCTTTCCAGTCTTGCCTGAATACAGATGAGCTGCTCTCAGTAGCGGTACAATTTCTCTGCCCTTTGTTACTGATAAAATACCAAGCCAAGCAGCAGGCCCAGAGCTTGGGGGATGATCACGATTTCCCAATGAGCGGTATCCATTACTGTCCGAAACCTCCATACCTAGCCCTTTCTCTACTGCAAAGTCACTTCTGGACCTTTTGTTTCTTTAGCCAGCCAGCCAAGGGAAGAGATTCAGTTATTAATCACCAACCCCATCCCACACACATCCACACAAAAAGCTTGTCTTATCCAGAAAACAAAGCAAAGACAAATGCAGCAGTGGAAACAAAGAGAGATGGCCTTCTACATGGTTATTTTCACTCTGACTTTGGAGGCGCTTAGGTACTTTTTGCCCTTGGATTTGATTGGCTGGTTTGTTCATTTGTTTGTTTTTCCTAGCTAGACTTTTAAGTCCTTTTTTTCTCCTGCAGACTCAAAATGAATTCATTTGAGAGTTAAAAACATATTTATAAGGGAAGACAGTCTCCCAGCTGAATTTCATTTCCATGCTCATATGGGAGAAGACAGAGAGAAGAGGAGAGTATTGAAAAGAGAAAGCAATTTGTTGTTGTGGTTGAGTCATTTTTACTCATGTCTAATTCTTTATGCCCCTTTTGGGGTTTTCTTGGGAAAAGTACTGGAATGGTTTTCCTTTTACAATTCATTTTGCAGATGATGAAATGACTTGGTCAGGTTCACATAAATAGTCAGTGTCTGAGGCCAGATTTGAATTTAGGAAAATGAGTGTTCAGCACTCTATCCACTGCACTGCCACCTAGCTGCTCCAAGGCAAGTTGCAGCCCCAAACCAAATCATGAATCATATGTATTGCGCACTATCCCTGTAAACTGTACTACATTAAACGTGGATTCTCTTACTAATGAATACTAAAAGATATGGAGAAGCAAAAAGATAAAGAATACTCATGCTGAATTTTGGGGCAGCATTAGCACAGTCTGCCTATGCACTGTGAGAGACAGTCTAGTATATTCCCCTACTCAGACCACCTAGACCAAGATAAATTAGGACCATCTTATAAGACCATCCTGTGGCGAAACTGTGGAAGGGATGAAATTTGTCTTTTAGTACTATCAGCCAATAACCCTCCACCTAAGACAAGAAACCTAGTCATTCTGTAAAGTGACAGCCACTTATTAAATTCATTTCCACAAACAATAAATATCAACTATGTTCTCTGAGCCTCAGTTTCCTCATCTATAAAATGGGGGGGGGATTGAAGTATGACCTTTAAGTCTCTATCAGCCATAGATCTAGGGTTATAAGACTTCTTCCTAGTCTGACACTACAATTTATACACAGAACTATGTTAGGCACTGAGGAGACAAGATTAGTTATAGCACAGCCCCTGCTTTCAAAGCTTACAACGTGACTTGCTGGAAAAAAACATGGTTTCAATAAGTCCAAGGCAAGGAAGAATGTGATTCTTTTGTAAAGGAGAAACTTGTGGGAAGAAGGAAGAAGGAAAGGAAGGAAGGAGGGAAGAAAGGAAGGAAGGAGGGAAGGAAGGAAGGAAGGAAGGAAGGAAGGAAGGAAGGAAGGAAGGAAGGAAGGAAGGAAGGAAGGAAGGAAGGAAGGAAGGAAGGAAGGAAGGAAGGAAGGAAGGAAGGAAGGAAGGAAGGAAGGAGGGAGGGAGGGAGGGAGGGAGGGAGGGAGGGAGGGAGGGAAGGAAGGAAGGAAGGAAGGAAGGAAGGAAGGAAGGAAGGAAGGAAGGAAGGAAGGAAGGGAAGAAGGAGGGAAAGAGATAAGGAAGGAAGGAAGGAAGGAAGGAAGGAAGGAAGGAAGGAAGGAAGGAAGGAAGGAAGGAAGGAAGGAAGGAAGGAAGGAAGGAAGGAAGGAAAGAAGGAAGGAAGGAAGGAAGGAAGGAAGGAAGGAAGGAAGGAAGGAAGGAAGGAAGGAAGGGAAGAAGGAGGGAAGGAAGGGAGGGAAGAGGAAAGGAAGGAAGGGTGAAGCATTTATATTGTATCAGGCACCATGTTGAGCACTTTACAAAAATTAATTCATTCAATCCTCACAACAATCCTAGAAGGTAATACTGTCATTATCCCTATTTTCTAGGTGAGTCAGCTGAGGTACAGGGCAGTTAAGTAACTTCTCCAGGGTCATATAGATAACAAGTGCCTGAGATCAGATTTGAACTGAGTTATTCCTGTTCCAGACTCAGTGTTCTGTCCATAGTGCTATCCAGTTCAGGTGCTTTTAGCTGTGAAGAAAGGGGCCATTTAGGGGAATCCATGAAAGGGGACACAGGAGGGTAGACTTGAAAAAAGTACACATGGAAGGGAGGAGCTTCCCAAAGGCAACTATTTTGTGCAAGCTGTGATGAGATAGGAGGCATGAACAACTACAAAGAGGTGAGAGAAGGTAAAGCAAGAAGAGAATCCAGAAAGTAGAATGGGGGAGGGAATACTAGGAAGTGATAGTAACATAAAACACCAAAATCATCAATAAAACATTTTAAAAGGTAGGGAAAAAAGAAAGTAAAAGGCTGAAAAGAGAGGTTACAACATCCATTAACACAATGGGGATTAGTTTATGTCTTCTCTTTATCAAAGATGGGACACTCACTTTCCGGAGCTAGAGCACTCCAGCTCTGGCTTAATTTCAAACACCTTCGATCTTTAACAAAATTTAATACCATAATTGCATTAGTTTGCATCAAGGCACATTAAGTTTTAAGGCACCATGATGGAGATGACATTTTGGCCCATTCTACAAAAATGCTCTCAGCTCTTGCCCAATCCATCATCCTTCGATTTCCATAAATACCTCTTTTTGATGAAATGTGTGAATGACTATCTAGGTAGTCCTCCAACCTTGCAGCATTTTGTACCCCAAACTGTGACCTCTAAACCCTGACCCAATTGCTGCGGTCATGGATGTCTCACTATTTTAAAAGGTGTTGTAGTTTTGAGGAGAAGCAGGGAGAATGAGGAGTGCTTTTTGATCTCACTAATGTCTTCACTTTTGTCTTGCCATTGGACTTTGATGACCCTGGAAGAGAGAGTGAAGCTGATGACTTTGTGCATCACTGACCAAGATATCACTGGGCAATGTCATTGGTCCTCTTTAAAAACAAAGAATGAAGAAAAACAACAATGACAGCAACGAGGCTTCCAAGTCATGAAGGTGTGGATTCAAATCCTGGCTCTGATAAATACTGACTGAGACTCTAGGAAAATCATTCCATCTCTTGGCGTTCCAGGCAACTGTCCATTGAAATGAGGGGCACAGAACCCCCATGGAGATCAGAGGCAGAGACCTTTCATGGACATCAGGAGTAGAGGCCCTCCATGGAGATTAAAGGAAGACCCCCCCCCCCATGGAGATTAGTGTCAGATCTGGGTCAAAGCTCACTAGGGGTAGAGACTCCCATGGACATCAGGGGTAGAGACCTCCCATAATGGTCAGGGGTGGAGACCCCTGTAAAGATCTGAGTCAAAGCTCCCTAGAGGTAGAGACCTCCCTTGGAGTTGAGGGGTAGAGACCAACCCTCAAGGAGATCAAGGGACTGGATGTACAGAGGAAGGGACAGATGTGCATTGGTGGAGGGAATTTCTTCACCAGGAATTCTCTATACTAGCGAATCCCAGGGCAAATATAAATGCATATCCAAAATATGATTTGGAAGAAATTGAGCAATGTACCTTCACACCAGTGATATTACTTTCTTTACACAGCAACATTGAGTCAGTTAAGGTAGCTGACATTATGCTTCCTATTTTGTGGAGCTTCTGACTCCTGGTTCAATACCCTTGTGTGAGTACCACTGTTAAAAAGTCAAGAAAAATCCCATAGTGAACTGACCTATCAGACAAGATGGACTCCTTTGCAAGTAGCCATCCCACTTTGAGGAAGTGAAATAATACATCTGTTATTGTTATTTCACCCTTATCCAAATTTACAAGGACACCACAAAGACAGAAAACAACTCTCAGCAACAGTAGTCACACAGTAACACCCCTCCACATACACACAGCTCATATCTTTGTCTCATGTGAACCTTCTTACCTTTGTTTTTTAAGAGTGAACCAAAAATAAAAAAAATTTTAAAAATAAATAAAAAATAAATAAAAAAAGAGTGAACCGATTGTTTCCAAAACTTTGTGTATATATATGGGAAGAGTGTTCCTCTTGGTGTTAGAGAATCATCTTGTAACTACTGCTCTTGATACAATTTTCACGAAGTTTTGTTGTTGTTGTTGTTGTTGTTTTGGGGGGTGGGAGTCAAAGCAATTAGGTCACACAGTTAAGAAGCATTGTTTGACGTTGGATTGGAACTCAGGTCCTTCTGACTTCAGAGCTGGTGCACTATCCACTGCACCATCTAACTGCCCCTCTTGAATTAATTTTTTTAGTAAATATCCTTTTTGTAAAAAGTAATCAGTGACAGCTGGTGGATCAATATTAAGGAGTCCTCCAGATAAGGGCTCATTAATATCAGTAACAAAAGCTAAACTCCCACAAGATTAGTATATAAATACTCTGAGTATATATAAGATATAAGATAGAGTAGATACTAGGTAACCTTAGCAGCAAATGGTCCTAATAGCCAGGAAAATCGTGAAAGGATCTGTGCCAAAGGTGAAGTATCCTCTGCATTTTGAACAACATCAGGGATCCTAAGAAAAAGAAGGGAGCAGGTAGAGTATTCCAGAAATGTGGGAAGGCCATTGCAAAGGCTATATATTTTAGATCTCATTTCATATAATCACATATTCCTGTCCCTCTATCAACATATTCAATTTCACCTGAATCTATTAAAATTACCGAAGACATATACATTTGGTAATCAGTCACTGAAATTTGTTTCCAGCCAGCAAGTTGAACTATGAATCCAACTTATAGAGTATCTGGATGTCTTTACACATACTATACATCAATTTCTGTCAAAGTCAGTCAACTCTTTGGAAAACCATCACTGAATGGTGACCGACTCCCAAGGATCCCAAGAGAGTTCATTCTATAAATTATTAAGAAGACTAGCTTCTCGACATAGAAAATACATAAGAATTCTAAACACAACAGAATAATATTGCAAAAGTAGAAGGACCATATAAATCATCAGCTTATCTGAACTCAGTGATTAGGACAGTTTAAAATATCCCAGCCAAGCTAGCTAAAAAAAAAAAAAAAAAAAGCGGGGGTGCTTTAGGACCTTCCACTGCTATCACGTTACTTCAAAATGACCTTCCCAACAATAATTTCCAGCCTCTATAATAAACAAATAAGGAAACAAAGCCATAACAAGATTAAATTATAGCATGCCAGCCACATATAAAAGTAAAGTAATAATGATACTTATTTGCTCTCATTGTCTCATTAGATTTCCTCAGCCTCTCTTCCCCCTCTCAGGCAACCTTTGATAATCAGGAACCATTCATTTATACTAACCCTGAAGATTCCTTAACGATATATTTTGTCCAGCATTTGTCAGCGGATGTTTTTAAAATCTATTTCCCCAAAATCATGTTACTAAAGGTTTAGCTCAATGGTTATCCATCAGACAATCTGCCTTTGACAGCTCCTCTGCTCACTCCTCCCCTACCCTGGTGCTCCCCCTTCTTTTGTGTCCTTGGCCTCCATTATCACCTCACCAACCAGGACAGTGGGGGTCCAATCTAATTGGTATCATGGAATTCCATGATTAGAAGATTTTTGGACAATTCCAACTAGTGTTCCATGTTATATTGCAAGGGCTGGAAATCGAGCCAACAGATCTTCAGAAGGCTGGTTGCGCCAACTGTGGAAGGCTCTCTTATGGAAGTTGAATTAGAATTAGATTCTGTGAGTTTGAAATATTTGAGGGGGGGTACAGAGGAAGAGCAGAGCCTTGTTTTTGAATTGATTCCCTAGGAGAATATACACTCAGTGCTTATAAGCAGCTGTCGGGAATAGGATCCAGTAGCACCCTAGGGTTTAGGTTTGTGACCCAAAAGCTTTAACTAGCCTGGCAATGGTGACAATGGAAACACCCTTTAATGTAGACCCCGAGTGGCCTGCGTTCCTAAGAGAGATTTATCTCTTTTAATAGAATTAAGTGTTTTAACTTCTGGAATGTTCACATCAACATAAAAGGTTTAATAGTCTTTCCTTGTGACTGACTGGCAGGGGTTATTTAACAGTTTCATTCCTTAATGGTTATGGGTTATAAAAAGGTTCAACTTTGATGATGTGTCTGTCGAGATCTCCAGGCAGTAACTATAATCTTTTAATAGGATGAATCTCGAATAGGAGAAGGATCTGAGTGGACAACAATGTATTGTTGGTTGAGACGTATTTCTGGGATTTAAGGTTTGTTAGCTATTTATAAATGCCCTTTTTCTTTTTATGAGAGTCAAGGCAAACTGAAACTGCTGCCTATGGAGCCTATGGTCCCAGCAGCAGCAGACTCAACACTGTCCCCAGTGCAGCCCTTCATCACGCATTTAAAAGTGAACCTCTACCCGTCTAGCCATGAACTTCAAGGTCTGCTTTGAAAAGGGCGGAGAGAGGTTGGACTCCTTTTTCTTTAGATTCCAATTTATCGGGCCCTTTGGCACTCTACGCCGGGAACAACAATACATCCTATATGCTTTGCTTGCTGAAGAAATCTTCAAAGGGAGGTGACTTTCTAGCAACACCTAAGAGACACACAATCACACGAGGAAAACAATGTGCTTATTGTACTGAAGGAAACCCACAACAAAGCAAAGCTATGGTTAATATAGAAAGACACAGAATAACAGAACATCAGACCTGGATGGGGCCCTTGAAGGAGATCTAGTCTGAGCTCTTCACTTTATAGATGGGGAAAGTGAAGCCTCATTGTTACTACCTACATAACCACTTGGGAGGGGGTGCAGCAACATAAGCATTAATTGATGCTTTTATCCAATGAGGGTTGAGAATAGACAACATAACAACGAGGTTCTCCCCACTAGTACCTATAGCTTCAAGAAGAACAATCCGTTTCAGCAGAGCGGAGGCCAGTGAGCCATAGAAATAGGAAATTCACCGGATGCGAGATCTACAGCTAGAAAGAAAAATTATCGTTGCCGTTTACATAGCAGGATTTTCTTGATTTCATCATAGTACCATAAATTTAGGGTCAGGGGTGACCTCAGAGGCTATCAAGTACCAATCCTCATTTTACAGATTAGGAAACTGAGGCCGAAAGGACTACATGACTTGCTAAGGGTCACATAACCTCTAAATATATGAAGAAAGATTTTCATGTAGATCTTTCCTGATCCAGCGCCCCACATTCAAAAATTCACGACATGCTTTCACTCTCCGAGGTCGTGTTTTCTCTCTAAATTTAGAACTGATTTGTCCTTTTAGGAGTATGTGGCTGAAGGAGGGGGAAGGAGGAGAGGCGTAGCCATCAGAATTCATATAAGGCACAGAGCTGGAAAGCTTTAAAATAATAATGACAACAGAATTAAAGTTTCCAGAGCACTGTACTAATATCACACTTTATTCTTACAAATGCAGGGGACCGTGGGAGGGCAGAGGACGGGTGGGTGCTTTCATTCTACCCATTTTTGAACTGAAGAAACTGAGGAAGCTTGTGCAGGGTCACACAACTAGTAAGCAATATTTGATTTCTGGTCTTCTTCCTTCCAATCCTGTATTCCATCTGAT
Organism: Sminthopsis crassicaudata; assembly: GCF_048593235.1. Classification (NCBI taxonomy): domain Eukaryota; kingdom Metazoa; phylum Chordata; class Mammalia; order Dasyuromorphia; family Dasyuridae; genus Sminthopsis; species Sminthopsis crassicaudata. Next base: position 52,581,567 of record NC_133623.1, on the reverse strand, counting down.
GTTACCCACTAACCCTTCAGGGAGGGTTGTAGAGTGTACTGGGACTGCGATATGGAGGAAGAAATTTATAGATGCTCGGACAAGTCCAGGGAGTGAGCTGGTCTTGAAGACCCCCAGATCTTCTGAGCTCTTTCTCTCATCCCCTCTTTTCTCCTTTTTTTTAAAATCTAGAGTACAGCCTAGCATTCAGTGCTAATATGTTTTATCATCTCCTCAGGATACTAGGAGCTAGCTAGCACGGGCATCTTGCCATCTCCCTTTCTGTTTTCCATTTCTTGCTCTGGGAATAATAATCAACTCAATTTTGCTACTGTTTCTTAAAAGAACACCCTCCTTTGCCTAGACCAAAGCTGCTTAGGCTGGCCACCACTGCCTCATATACTCCCTACAGACCATATCCCCTTAGCAGAACCAGCCCTTTGAGAGCAGAGATGGCATCTTCAGAGACTGGCACATCACTAGCACACACCTCATAAATGTCTTCTGATTGTTGATAGAGGCTTTCCTGCCTGGCCTTCATCTTCTCTTCCCATTCTTTTCTGGACCTTTAGGGGCAGCCCAGCTAGGTATTAAGCAAAACAAGTCTCAACTGGTCACTCAGTTCTATTTTTGCTCTTATACCTGATTCTTTATAGAATTATATTCAAAAATTAGAGAAGTTATTTTTGAGACATTTGCATGTGTTTTTTCCTGAGCTAGAAATTTTCCCCAAGGTCCATGCGCTTGCCTGTGCTCATTAAATCTTTTTCACTCACTCTCTTAGGCAAAATTGTCTCTGAGCAGATCTGAGGTTAAGGAGAACATTGCCTTTCATATACCTTCTAGAGAAAGACAAGCAGGGCCTTATATAGAGAGGGAATTAGGTTTTCTCATGGTGAAAACTGACAATGGCAATCTTGAACCCAGATCTTCTGACTTGTAGCCCAAAGATCTTTGAAATACCCCAGTATGCATGTTCAATGTGGGATCCTTTTATTTCTTTCAAATCTTTTGAAGTAAAAAAAAAAAAAAAAAAACAACAAACAAACCATGTAGCTAACAATATCAGGAAGATACACACACATATATACACATAGATCCTTATACACATATGTACATATAATATATAATAATAGTTATAGTGAATATATATATATATGTGTGTGTGTGTGTGTATGTGTGTGTATGTATGCACACACATATACACATGTATAGACAGAAACCTTGAATCTGACACTCATTAGCTGCATGATTGAGAAAATCATTAACTTCCCTGTCCTTCAAAATTCATTTACTAGGAATTAGTGAACTGGATATAAATCAGGAAGATTCAGATTCAAATCCTAACTCACTAGCTATGTTACCTTAGGCAAGTCATTTAACTTCTCCTAGCCTAAGTTTCCTCAACTATAAAATGGAGATAATAATAGCACCGACTTCATAGGGACCTTTTAAGGATCATATGAGAAAACATATATAAGATATTCTGTAAACTTTAAAGTACTTCTTAAATGTTAGCTGTACAAAACAACTGTTTGGACATATATACATATATTGTATTTAATTTATACTTTAACATATTTAACATGTATTGGTCAACCTGCCAACGGGGGGATGGGGGGGGAAGGGAAGAATGGAACAAAAGGTTTGGCAATTGTCAATGTTGTAAAATTACCCATGCGTATATCTGGTAAATAAAAACTATTAAAAAAATAAATTTAAGAAGAAAATAAAAAAAGAAAAACAAAACAAAAAAAAATGTTAGCTGTAGAGGGCAGGACTCTGGAGAAGTATACTTGAAACAAGGTGTTAACTCAGTGGAATTGATGAGATAATGGTTCTCTAGTTTACATATACTTAGTACTTAGCATGGTGATGTAATGGTTCTACAACTGATGTAATTATAATAGGGTATTTAAACTGGGGACAAAATCAGACTCAGAAGTCAGACCAGGAGACTGGCAGAGGAGACTGGGTCAGACGATGACAGACAGACTGTGAAGGGGACAATAAAAGCTGTGGCCTTTATTCCTGACTATTCTTGTGGTGATTATTCTGCTGAGATCAAGGCTGGTCCCAAGGCCCTCCAAAAAGCTAGGCCAGATGTTACAGTTAGCTATTTTTATTATTTTTTTAATTACTAAGTCACTGATGGGGTGCAAATCCTATAAAGGGCAGGGAATTCCTGTCATGAGAGTGCCACACCCCATTGTTCAGTAGACTTAAGAATATACATGTATGATATAAAGATTTGAGAAACCTCATAACAAGGATGACTATGTTCACATAGTCAACTGATTGCATGTTGTATGTTAAAATATTGTATATTTCAACTTATAGAGTCTGAATGCAGATATAAACATATTTTTCTTTACTTTTTTTTCTCTTGGGGTATTTCAGTCGGTGTTTCTTTTTTTCACAACATGGCTAATGTGAAAATATGTTGTGTATGACTACACATGTATGACTTATATCAGATTACTTATCTTCTCATTGGAGGAAGGGAGAAAAGAAGGGAGAGCATTTGGAACTCAATTAAAAAAACGAACAGTAAAATTGTTTTTACATGTAATTGGGGAAAATAAAATATTACAAATATTAAATTATTGCATATTTCTTTATTTAACATACACTGAGATAAGCTGAAATGCTATATAGGTAGCTAAAACTTTATAAATCAAAATCAAAAAATATACCACCATCTCAGCTACACTGTTCATTCAAAGGCTAAATGAAGAAAAGATGCTGCTCTTCAGTTGCTGGGAGATTCTGAGTAACATTTTGGTGAACCCTCCACTGAGCAACACATAAAGACAAAATGATGTTTTTTAAAGCAATGAAAGTGCAACATTGCCTTCAAAAATTCTTCCCAATTTAACATATCTATTTGATAGGAAGAAAGTCTTGCTGTCAAAGAGTGACCTACTTCCTTAGAAAAATTCACAAGTAGAGAAATTCTCTATGAGGCTTTGGCTTTGCTGTCCGGTTTTATATCCACATTACAACTAACCTATCTTTCTGCAAGAAGATCCAGGAGGACTGCAGAAAACAAGTCGAATAACAGGCAATTTATCAAGTTAGGCCATTAAATGCAACATAGCAGAGAAATGTTCAAGTGTTAGCATTGGGGCTAAGCCTTGTAACACCAAGGGGGAATTGCTCCTGTCATCTAGAGTAGGGCTCCTCTATCGCCGAACCCTCCCTATCCCCCAGGAATACATATGTAGTAGACTCTTGAAAGTAGCCACCAATTTGTAGCTCAATCAATGACACCCCCTCCCTCAGCACTCACTCTTCATATAAATATAGGAATGGTAGAATTACTTTCTGTTTGTGGGTCAGCAAGGATCTCAGACATTGGGAAAGAGAAGTAGGGCACAGTATTTTTTTTTCATTTTTTTTCTAGTTTAATTTAGTCGTAAGTTGGATTTAATGTTAGAAAAATACCATGTTATGTGGTGAGACTGAATCAGTGGTGGCCGTGGCAGTTTTGAGATCTCTCACCCCACAAGATGGTAAAGGGATCAAATAATTAGTTAGAAGGAGATTACAGCAGGAGAATACCTGTTGGATTCAGGGGAAGGACTCTGTTGAATTGTCTATACCTGGAACTTGGTTGTGGTACTAGGTCTTAATCTCAATGTGAAGAGAAGCACTAAGACAGCAGAATTTGTAGCCACAAAGGAATAGGAACTCTGGTTAAAGTTCCAGGGCCAAAAAGAATATTGTGGTTGCTCATAAATTAGTGTATCCAGTACAGGAGAGTAATAAACAAATCTCTTCTAAATCATGCCATATTGGAAGGGCCAAAAATGTGCAAGTCCCCAGAATTACATCCTGAACACTTGGGATAGTGCCGACTCCACTGGAGAAGCAGAGCCTTACTTTAGCATAGAAAAAGTCTTAAAAGTCAAGAAATACACTGGAAAACGAGCAAATAACATAAAAAAATCTTCCCATAAAAAAGTTACCATGGTGACAAAGAAGATCAAAATATACACTCAGAAGAATACAACAAAGTCAAAATTCCTGCATTCAAAATCTCAAAGAAAAATGTGAATTGGTCACATGCCATGAAAGAACTCACAAATGATTTTTAGAATCAAATGAGAGAGATAGAGGAAAAGTTGGCAAGAGAAAAGAAATGCAAAGAGAAAGATGCAAAAAAACCATAAGGGGAAAAAGTCAACAGCATGGTAAAGGAGGTACCAAAAATACTGAATAAAATAACATCTTACAAGCAGAACTGACCAAATGGAAAAGAATACACAAAAAATAGCTGAAGAATTCCTTAAAAAGTAGAATTGGTTAAATGGAAAAAGAAGTACAAAAGCTCATTAAAGAAAATATTTCCTTAAAAGTTAGAATTGTGCAAGTGGAAGCTAATGACCTTAGAGGACATTAAGCAACAATGGAATAAAATCAAAAGAATTGAAAAGAAGAGAAAATGTGAAATATCTCATTGAAAAAACAACTAATCTAAAAATAGATCCCAGAGAGAGAATTTAAGACTTATTGAATGGCCTGAAAGTCATGGAGCCTCGACATCATCTTTCCAGAAATTTTCAAGGAAAACTGCCCTGATATTCTAGAACCAGACTGAAAAATAGAAATGGAAAGAATCCACTCATCATCATCCGAAGGAGATCCCAAAATAAAAGCTCCCAGGAATATTACAGCCAAAATTCCAGACTTCTCATATCAAGGAGAAAATACTGCAAGCAGCCAAAAAAAGAAACAATCAGATATTGTGGCACCAGTCAGGATAACATAAGATTTAGTAACTTCTACAATAAAGTATCAGAGGGGTTTGGAATATGAAATTCCAAAGGACAAAAGATATGAGATTATAACCAAGAATCACCTACCCAGTAAAACTGAGTATATAATCCTTCAGGAAAAAAAAAAGAATATTCAATAAAAGAGAGGACTTGCAAGCATTAGTGATGAAAAACCCAGAGCTGAAAAGAAAATTCAACTTTTAAATACAAGATGCAAAAGAAACATGAAAAGGTAAACAAGAAAGAGGAATCATAAGGGATTCAATAACTAAACTTTCTATTCCTATATGGGAAAATGATATTTATAAATCCTAAAACCTTTTTTATTATTAGGGAAATCAGAAGGAATCTATATACATAAACAGAAAGTAGAGAAGAATGAGTTGAATGTGATGGTAAGCATATTAAAAATAAGATTAAGGTATGCAAAAGAATAATGCATTTGGAGAAGGGGAAAAGGAGACATGGAATGGGACAAATTATCTGACATGAAAGAGGCTTGAAAGGGACTTCACAGTGCAGAAAAAATGGGAGCAGTTGGAAGGGGAGCACATCAACCTTACTCTCATGGGAACTGACTTAAAGAAGAAACAAAATATACATACGGGCACAAAAATCTATCTTACCATATAGGAAAGTAGATAGAGAATGGTGATATAGAAGGGAAGGCAACTTGGGAGAGATAAAAGTCAGAAGCAAAGCAATTTTGACAATGAACAGAGTAGAAAGAGAGAGAGAGAGTAGGACAAACAGATGGAAATTCGGATGGATGGAAATACATAGTTGGTAATCATTACTGTGAAAAAAATTTATAGTGAGTTTCTCCAACAAAAACTTCATGTCCCAACATCCATTTTTGTAAGACTTTTTGTTCCAAATTGTTTCCCTCCTTCACATCCCCCCTTCCCAAGACAGCAAGCAATCTGATATAGGTTAAATACATGTAATTCTTTTTAACATATCTCCATATTTGTCATGTTGTGCTAGAAAAATCAGACCAAAAGGGGAAGAAAAAAAACAAAAGAAAGGAAAAAAGGCAAACGTTTAAACTGAATGTGGATGGCATCTCCATCTATTGATATTGCCTTGAATCTCAGCATTATTGAGAAGAGACAAGTCCATTACAGTTGATCATCACCTAATCTTGCTGTTACTGTGTACAATGTTCTCCTGGTTCTGCTCACTTCACTCAGCTTCAGTTCATGAAAGTTTTTCCAGGCTTCTCTGAAATCAGCCTGCTTATCATAATAATATTCCATAACATTCATATACCACAACTTATTCAACCATTCTCCAACTGATGAGCATCCCGTCAGTTTCCAAATCCTTACCACTACAAAAAGGGCTGATACAAACATTTTTGCACACGTGGGTCCTTTTTCCCTTTTATGATCAAAGACTTCATTTCACAAACATAGAAAACTGAGTCAAATTCATATAAGAGCCATTTTTCAATTGATAAATTGAATTCAATTTCAATTGAATTCAATATCAACTGATAAATTCAATTGGCCAAAAAATATGAACAGGAAGTTTTCAGATGAAGTAATCAAAGTAATCATATGAAAAAATGCTCTAAATCACTACTGACTATAGCAAAGTAGATTAAAACAACTCTGAGAAAACCCTGTCAGATTGGCTAATATGACAGAAAAAGAAAATGTCAAACATTGGAGGGGATGTGGGTAAATTGGGACACTAATGTACTATTGGCAAATTTGTATACTGATTCAACTATTTTGGAGAACAATTTTGAATTATACCCAAAGAGCAATAAAGCAAAGCATACCCTTTTATCAAGCAATACCGCTACTAGGCCTATATCCCAAAGAGATAAAAACAAAAAAAAAAAAAACAAAAAAAAAAAAAAAAAAAAAAAAGGAAAAAGACTTATTTGTATAAAAATATTTATAGTAGCTCTTTCAGTGGTGGAAAAGAATTGGAAATTGATGGGATATCCATCAATTAGGGAATGGTTAAATAAGTTGTATATGATTGTGATAGAATACTACTGAATTTTAAGAAATGAAAAGCAGATTGCTCTCAGAAAATCCTGGAAAAACTTGCATGAACTGATGCAAAGTCAAATGAGCAGAATCAAGCTATCATTGTACCCAGTAACAGCAATACTGTATGACAGTCTATTTTAAATAACAGCTATTCTCAGCAATGCAATGATCTAAGACAATTCTGTGGGACTTATGATTAAGGGTGTTGTACATCTCCAGAGAGAGAAGTGGTACAATCTGAATGCAGATCAAAGATACTTTTCCTTTTTATTTTTCCCTTTATTTTTCTTGGGGTTTTTTGTCTGTTTTCTTTCACAAAATAATTTACATGGAGATGTGTTTTTCATGAATACACATGTCTAATCTATGTCAAATTGCTTGTCTTTTCAATGATTGAGAAAGGTTTTAGGAAAATCAAAGTTTTTAAAATAATGTTAAAATTATTTTATATGTAATTGAGGAAAAACAAAATATTACATAAGAAAAAATACCATATTGTAGTGGAGAACAATAGCCTCTAAGCTAGGATTCAAGTCTTGTAAGATATTTACTGGCTGTGTGACTCTGCGCAAGTCATTTAACTTCTCAATAACCTAGAAAACTTTCTAAGACCTGGATTGTTAACTGTTTTTCCCTTTGGCATTCTGGAGAAGCCTATGAGGTATATATCAGAATAAAGCTTTGAAACACATAAAACAAAATGCCCTAGAATACCCAGGAAATCAGTTCTACTGAAATATAGTTACTAAATATTTTTTAAAATCCAAATCAACAGACCTCAAGTTAGGAGCCCCTGCATTAAAACTATCAGTTACAGAGAACATGTCAACTTTCAATGGCAAGGGAAGGTCCTTACCAAGAATTCCCTATGCCAAAGAAATAAGAGATCAGATCCAGGCCCCATAACTAACCCTGATGCATTATGGATTAATTATTGAGAACAAATGGAAAACTCAACCAAGAGCTGTTCCCTTCTCAGATAATCTCTTCATATATCATATACATATGATCCAGGAAGGTAGGTAAAATATATGCTATGGATCGCTCAGAACTTTCTCAACTTCAGAGACGCCAAGGTCACCTGGGCCATCACTAGTTGTAATTCTCTCTTGCCACTGAACTCTAATGAGTATGGAAGAATTATGTTGACAACTCTGTCTCACTTAAATCCAATTCACCCACAAGTCATCACCCTGTGTTGTTATTAGTTCTCTTGGGAAAATGAAAAACAAACAACAATATATAAAGGTTATCTAGTGTAAGGGCCCTTTAAATGGGCTGCGCCACAGTGCATCATTGAGGCCCGGAAGTAATCTCTGTGGATATTAGGACTGCCCTTGGGTGGGATCCTGTCCATTTTGAGATAGCTTCGTAATGGGTGACTCTCTCGCTGATTGGCTGTGTGTGTGACCTCACAGTCCCTTTATAAGCCCACTGCAGGCAGCAGTAGCTCTCTTTAACCTGGCGTTCTTCACCCTGGCTTCCTAGCCTGGGTGGCCAAGCCAAGATGGGTAGCCAAAAGAAGTAAGGATTTTGGTAGTGAACACGTGGGTCTTCTGACCAGGTGTCCACTTGGGAACCAACAAGTCAGGGCATCAGTGAGGGCATTATGTGAGTAGGTACAATAAAGGCTTTTAAGATTACATGTGGCTGTTCTTGAGTGCGCTACCGGTTATTAAGCTATAGATTCAAGAGATTGTGGCCAGAGACCTTTGAAGGCCTCAGAGGAGGTGAGCCGGGTAGAGTTCACACTGCAAAGGTCAGTGGTCAAAGGTACTCTGGTGGGCCTAGAGCAGACTAGTAATTGTAACTGCCAGGAGAGCACATTACAATCTAGATATACTTTAGACCTTGGGGCATCACATTGCACAAGATATCTGAGCATAGGTTCATGTGCTAGAGCTAGAAGGGACCTCTGAAGATGTCTAGCCAACATCCTACAGAGGAAGAAACTGAGGCCAGTGAGACAATGTGATTTACCCAATGACATACAGAGGGTCATAGATTTGGAGATGGAAGAGACTTCAGACATCTTGTCAAAACCATTCATTTCACAGAAAAGGAAACCGACGACACAGGGGCGACACATTTTGGCTACAGTCATACAGACGTTATACTACATAGCCAGGAATTGAAACAAAATCCTCTGACTTCCCATTCCAGGCTTCTCTCCCTCATCCCACATGAAAAAATGGCTTTGCCTTGGAATCTGCGACCAATTAGTCTAATCAGTATTAGAAAGCGACAGCTAGCAATAAAACTGGGAAATAGAATTCTGGCCAAAGTTGGGTGAGAAACATGGTCAGAAGAATGCTTGTGTTTGTGGAAAAGGAATGAGACTTGATATAACAGCTAGCATTGATAAAATGCTGTAAGGTCTGGAAATCACTGTATGTTATCTCATCTTACTGAGAGATAAATACAACTATTATCCCCATTTTACAGATGAGCATGGGAGATGTTAAGTGACTTGCTGAGGAACATGCACCTTGCTGGAATGACACATGGAATTCCTTGTTTCCTTCATGATTGAGGGTTTCCTGATGGTGGGACTTTACCACCACCCCCACCAAAGGACTCAAATCTATATAATCCCAGACTATCTTGAATTTCAGCATATAATAATGAGGCGGCTAGGTGGAATAGATGATCCTGTGGTGGGACATAGAGTCAGGAAAATTTGACTTCAAATCTCATCTCAGAAACTTACTAGCTGAGTAATCCTGGGCAAGTCACTTAATCATGTTTGCCTTCAAAATAAAAAAGGGGAAAGAAACTTTCTAGCTGTATAATACAGGGCAAGTCACTTAATCTCTTCTTGCCTCAGTTTCCTAAACTGTAAAATGGGGGTTTCCTTTCCTCCCTCTTTCCTTCCCTCCTTTCTTCCTTCCTTTGCTCCTTTTCTCTCTTTTTTTCTTCCTTCCTTCCCTCCCTCCCTCCCTTCCTTCTTCCTTCCTCCCTTCCTTCTTCCCTTCCTTCCTTCTTCCTCCTTCCTTCCTTCCTTCCTTCCTTCCTTCCTTCCTTCCTTCCTTCCTTCCTTCCTTCCTTCCTTCCTTCCTTCCTTCCTTCCTTCCTTCCTTCCTTCCTTCCTTTCTTTCTTTCTTTCTTTCTTTCTTTCTTTCTTTCTTTCTTTCTTTCTTTCTTTCTTTCTTTCTTTCTTTCTTTCTTTCTTTCTTTCTTTCTTTCTTTCTTTCTTTCTTCCTTTCTTCCTTTCTTCCTTTCTTCCTTTCTTCCTTTCTTTCATTCTCCCGTGTCCAGTAAATGTCTGCTTGGTGAATGAATGGCTTCCTCTTAAAACATCAGTAACAGGGAACAAAAGTGCCATGCTGTGTGCCAGGTGTTCTGGGCCTTCTGAAGTACAATGGGGAGAAGGGAACTTTCCCTCTTTTCTACTGGAAACTCATTCCCAAACCAATGCTGGTGACAACATAAATTAACCACATTTTAAAATCCTAATCCAATGTTCAGACACCATCAGCTTCATATAGAGCATGGCTTATTAAAAAGGATGAGAGCCATGTTTTGTGATTCCCATTGCCAAGGGGGGGGGCAGGGGATCACATTAAAATAAAGATGCTTTCATCTGTCACTCAGAAGGCATTGCAAATATATTTCTAAAGAAAATATGTCTGTACACCAGACCATTAATCAAGCAAAGCTCAACAATGGAAACACAGAAATGATGGAAATTGGCTATTACAAAGCTGTTTCAAAATAAAGTTCAAGGATATTTGAACTCCTGAGCGGGGACTCTTAGGCCACTGGCTGTCCTACTAACAGTCACAGCATCATAGGTTAGAAAGACATCACTGATTTTCAAAAGCGATGAATACAACCCTCTGATTTTACAGATGAAGAAACGGAGGCATACAAAATTAAAGTGATTTGCCCAGGGTTTTGTAAGTATTAAGTGTTGGAGGTGAGGTTTGAACCCAAGACTTACCTGACTCTAGGTCTAGTACTCTGTCTATTATAATATGCATAATTCTAATCATTTATATGTTGATGAATAACCATGGATAGAGAAGTCACTAAATCTTTCTGTACTTCTGGTTCCCCATCCATTAAACTAGAATTCAAATCCAGACCTTACTTCTGTCCAAGAGATGATTTTCAGGGACATCAATGCCACAAAGGAGCATAACATACTTGAACTGGAGTTATAAGGTACCTGAGAGACCATGTCGTCCAATCCCATCATTTTACAGAGGAGGAAACTGAGGACTATAAAGAAGTGACTTGTTCAAAGTCACCTATAAGATCTCGAGCTAAAGACAAATTCCTTTCTTTTACAGATGAACAGACTAAGTTCTAAGTAACTCAGCTATGCTCACCAAGGTCACAAAGTAGTCAAGGAGAGATTGGAACACAGACTCTCTGACCCCAAATCCAGTGCTCTTCTGACTATTCCATGCCTCTTAGCTAGCCACGATTTCACTAGCATGCAGATTTCCCTCCAGATGCAGATCACAAGGCATCCAGTGTTTCTGTGGACTAGAAGCTAGAGAGCTTCTGTGGCCATAAAATTCCAGGCCCAGATGACTGTCATTCTGAGGACGAACCCCTGTATTTAGCCAGTAAATCATCCAAGAATGATGACTTAAAAAGCATTTATTAGTATTTACTTTGTGCCAAACACCATGCAAGACAAAGCTGCCCAAGCACAAGTCCCACGCTGGGAGCTGAGGTCCCTACCAGAGACTTTCCTTCTCAGCTTCCCATGACCCACCAATATCTGTTCTCCAAGGCCTGCCCTTTGAAATTTTTCTGTGCTAAGAGACAGTGTCTCGGCCAATAGCCAGGATCAATGATATAGAAGCACCTGGAGCTCTTAGACTGCAGTGCACTATATATAATTTCAGGGTAATAGTATTACAGAAATCTATATTTGAGCTTTACAATACAGCACTTTCAACTTTTCAGACAGGAGATTGCTACAGAAAGCATTATCAAAATCAAGTTAACCAAAGACCCACTTTTAACAAAAAAAGACTTACCATTTATATCGCATACACCCACATTGTCTGTAAAAAAAAAAATAAAATAAAAAGGTTAGAACCCTAACCAAATTCCTAGCCACTTATTTCATTTATTTCTCTATGGCATTAGCAAAAAGTCCAATAGAATAGTTTAGCTCATTAAGAGCCTTCCTACAGAGAAATGGGGAACTGATTAGTTCAGCCTAAGCTCTACAAAGACATTAAATAAGCCCAGACTGCATTACCCCCAGTAACTTTTAACACGGAAAACAATTCAGAGTTCTGAAGACCCACCGTCTTCCTTCAATTGGGAGAGAACGAACGCTCAGTGGTAGACGCTAGATCCGCTTCATGGAGAACACAAATGAGTATGTTTTGATCTGCACCGCCAATTGCAAAGTTTCCCAACTGCCCGTTGTACAAACAAGACTCAAACCTCACTTCAAAGAGCCTTCAGTGAAACACAACTGGTCAAGTGTCTCATGGTATTTTCAGAGGCTTTGTTCAAAATAAAAGATCCAACTTGAAGCTCTGTTGCAAGTGGACTTGCAAACCCCAAATGGCATGCCCATGCCAAAGTAAAGACTTTTTTTTTTTAATCAAAGCATCTTTGAAGAAAGAAAACATGAAAATATGTATTATATAAAACAGACTCTGGCTTCCAAATGAATTCTAAATCTTCAATCGAGTGTTTGGTTTTCAAGCAGAGACTCTACAACAGAGTTCAATTTTATCCATTTGTGGCCGACTCTGATTCAGCCCTGAGTAGTATATTTGTACCCCTAAGATATTAAAGCAACAAGAAGAAGGCCTCCTGAGTATTGGTGGGAGCTCTTATGGAGGATTTGAGAGGCAAACATGGTTGAGGATCACATGGGATGAGGAAACGTGAGCACTCCTTTTTTGTATTGGTTGAAAGACTCCCCACAAATGAAGAGTTCAGTTCCCAAAGTCTCTCTTTTTATATTCATCAGATAATCTGGTATTTGCCAGCTACTGAATTACCTTATCCCCAGATAGGGACGCCTTGATATGACTTCTTTCCTGAGCCAATTTATGAGTCAAAAACAAACAAACGAAAAACCAGACCTGTGCACTTCCTGTTACCAGGCAATCTCTCATGCTGCTACCGAGTAAATCAGACTACAATACCCCGAGTGTTTAGGGACCATTTTAGTCTCTCTTTTTGTGGGGACTTGAGATTATGCCATTGGAGAGTGAGCTCTTGTTGCTTCACCAAGCAGAAGGGCTTTGATGGCAAACCCATTTATGGAATATGTTTATCATCTGAAGATCAACCTAGCTAAATTCAAAGGAAGGCTCATCATCAGAATGGCATCAGGGAGATACATTTTTTTGGCATGACTAGGAGTAGAGAAGCCTAGCAGCATAAGGTAGGCCATCAAGGGATGAATTGGGAGGCTAACATAACTTTCTAGAACTATCTAGGCAGTTAGGTGACTCACTGGGCCTGGAGTCAGGAAATCCTGAATTCAAATCTAGACTCAGACAATCAGCTATGTGATCCTGGGCAAGTCATTTACCTCTGTGTTCCTCAACTTCAAAATGAGCATGATAATAATAGTACCTACCTCCCATTGTGAGGATCAAATGAGAGAAGATTTGTAAAAAGCACTTAGCACATATATCTGGCACATAGTAGGTATGATAGAAATGATCATTCCATACATTTACTAAGATTTAAAGGCTCTTATTGCTGGATGAGCCCTTTAAGCATCTGTAATTTTAAATAATTAAAAAGTATTTGCCAGACCTGGAATCTTTCTGAGCTGCCCTCAACCTACAGTTCCAGACTCATCACTGTATGTATACTGCAAGTTGTCATCAAAGTGAATTGTTCAACATTCACCAGAATCTCCCACATTTCCCTACTTTTTCTTCTTTTCTCAGGCTGACTTTCCTCTATTGACTTCTACCCCACCTCCAACTAATTACAATCCAAATCATGGTGGAAGTGACCTTCCATAAAGCTTCCCACTCAGAAGTCATCCCTCCCTGCTTCTGAATTCTCACTGAACTTTTTTTGTATCTTTATGAATGTATTTATTGCATTCTCAGTCATATTATTTGCTTTTCTTAGACTTCAGTTAGATTTAAGTTCTTTGAGGATAAAGTGTAATTCTGTGCCTTTTTATCCCTCACTTACGCCAGAGGTGTTGTGTCAAAGTGAAAGAGAAACAGGGGTCAGGAAACCATATATAAGAATCCCAGGGATGGGGTGGAGGGATTTTATTGATTTAGTTTTAAAGTGTAATATTATCCATACCTATTTTGTTAAACATTTCCCAGTTGCATTTTAATTTGGTTCAGCTGCGCTTGGGAGTATTGTGGACCTCATCTTATACTGGAGCATATGTCTGACATCTCTTCCCTCTAACTGAGCTCAGGACCGCACCGTTAATCCAGACAAAGTAACGTAAACAAAGGTCTTGAGGATGAAGGCTAGCTCTAATGCATCCAACAGTAAACACCCCCACTTAATAATAAGGAAAGGGAATCTGAAAAAAAAAAGTTGCCTACCATCTACCTTACCCAGGAAAAGCAAAAGAATCCCTAATAAGTAGCATTTCTTTAAAGGAAAAATATAAGCTACAGTAACCATTTGAAAGAAACACAAATAAACAAGTTAAAACAAACCTAAGATTTCATCTCATACCCATGATATTAGCAAAGTTGACAAATGATGAAAATGCTATTTGTTAAAGGGGACGTGGGAGAGCGATGCACTATGGGAAGAGCTGCATATTAATCCAACCATTCTGGAAATCAATTTAAAACTATGTTAGCAAAATTACTAAATGGTGCTCTTTGACCTGTTAATGCCACAATGAGGCATCTATCCAAAGAAAGTAAAAGACATGCGAAAAGGGCCCATACATAATACATACACACACACACACACACACACATATTTGTTTGCTTTATTTATATATAAAGCATATATATATATAATATATATTATATATATGTATATATAAATATATATATTTTATATATATATATTATATATATTATAAATATATATATAAATATATAAATATAATATATAAATTATATATATATAAATATATATATTTTTATATATATATAGTATATATAAATATATATATATTTTATATATATATTATATATATTTGTTGTTTATTTGTTCCAAGAGAAGGTTTTATTGTGGTGGGAGGAGGGAGGGAGTTGCTGAGAAATAGAAGTAATATAAACAAAAAAAGGGCATCATATATATGTGTATGTGTGTGTGTGTGTGTGTGTGTGTGTATAAGAAATGACAAATATGAAGAATTCAGAGAAAGTTGGGAAGACTCATATAACCTGATATAAAGTAAGCAGAACCAGAAACAGACTTTACATTATAATCAACTAATGTAAAGCAAACAACACTGAAAGATTTTAGAATGTTAATGAATACACAAAGCCATCATTATTTCAGAGGACTGTTGGTAAAATACGAATGTCACCGTGGGAAAAGGTCTACATTTTTAGACATGGCCGAGTCGTTGACTTGTTTGCCTGACTGTGCTTATTTGTTCTAAGAGAAGCTTTTATTGTGGTGGGAAGAGGGAGGGAGTTGCTGAGAAATAGCAGTGATATAAACAAAGAAAAGGGCATCAGTAAAAAGAAAAAAGAAAAAAAATAGATGTATTCAGACTCTTGCAACTGAGCTTCTGGACTGAAAGATCATCAACAAATTAAATTTTACTGTCTCTATGTAAGGAAAGACTAGGTCTTAGACAAAGAGACTGTCCTTTTGTTCTCAAGTATTTGTATATGCAATGATATTTTGTAGTGGTAAGCATACCAAAAAGTCAAGACATTTCATTTTTAGTATTCAGGCTTGAATAAGAAATGTAAAAAGCCAATAATGGAGCCTTTACAACATTACACTTCCTTCAAAATCACATTATGATAGTCAGAACAAGAGAGAGACTCTGCTGAGCACTTGAATATTCATTGGAAAGGACATTTAATATGCCCTCCTTGGTCTGAGGACTAGAGGACCTTAATAAGATGAAATTTCAGTAGCTTCTGCTCTTTTTGGAACTCTTGCCAAAGCAACATCCATTTCCGCGAAGGGAGAGGGAATATCTGGACCAGACAAGGGAATGAAAAGAGGTCCAGTTCAAGATGCTGTTAGAGTAGAGTTTTAGTGCGAATAACCAACGTGACTTGATGAGAGCATCACTTGGCTTTCCCCCCAATATATTCTTATTTATTTAATTAAATATTTTTCACTTACATGTAAATTTTTTTACATTCATTTTATTAAAATTCTGAATTCTAAATTCTCTCCCTTCTTCCCTCCCCCTAACCCTTTCCTAAGATGGAAAGTCATTTGCTAGGTTATACATGTGCAGTCATGCAAAACAGATCTCCATATTTAGAACTTTACAAGAGACCAAAAAGCAAAATCCCAAGGTAAAAAAAAGTATACTTCAATCTGCATTCAGACTCTCTTAGTTCTTTCTCTGGAGGTGGGTAATATTTTTCATTGGAAGTCCTTTGGAACTGCCTTAGATTACCGTATTGATCAGAATAGCTAAGTTATTCCTAGTTACTCCTGCTACACTATTGCTGTTACACTATACAATGTTCTCCTGGTTCCGATCACTTTACTTTATATCAGCTAATGTAAATCTTCTCAGGTTTTTTCTGAAACCATTATCTCTTACAGCACAATAATATTTCACCACAGTTATGTACCACAAATTGTTCAGCTATTCCTCTATTGATAGGCATCCATTCAATTTCTAATTCTTTGACATTACAAAAGAGATACAATAACTATTTTTGTATTTTTCCATTTTTCTTTGAACCCTTTGGGGTGCAGTACTAGTATTGCTAGGTCAAAGAGCATGCATAGTTTTATAGCCTTTTGGGCATAGTTCTCCGGAACAGTTGGATCAGTTCACAATTCTACCAACAATGCATTAGTGTCCTGATTTGTTCCACATCCCCTTCAATTTTTGCCATTTTCCTTTTCTGTCAGATTAGTCATTCTGTTTGTACTTCTCTAATCAAGCCAATGATTTGGAGCATTTTTTTTCACATGACTAGAGATAGCTTTGATTTCTTCTCCCTAAAATCCCCTATCTACATATCATTTGACCAATTATCAATTGGGGAGTGGCTTGTATTCTCAGAAATTTGACTCATTCTCTAAATATCTGTGAAATGAAGCCTTTCTTTATCAGAGAAACTTCCTATCAAAAATTTCCCCAATTTTCTGGTTTCCTTCTAATCTTGGCTACACTAATTTTGCTTTGTAAAACCTTTTTAAATTTAATACAATCAAAATTATCCATTTTACATAATGCTTTCTCTTATTGAGATATACATCTATATATATGCTTATAAAGCATAAATGCTTCCCTTCATACATCTTACAGGTAAAATTTTACATGTTTCCCTAATCTGCTTATAATGTTACCCTTTATGTCTAAATCATATGCCCATTCTGAATTTATTTTCATATACGGTGTGAGATAGGATCTATACCTCATATCTGCCAAACTACTTTTCCAGTTTTCCAAGCAGCTTTTGTCAAATGTGAGCTCTTGTCCTAAAAGCTAGGATCTTTGAATTTATCAAACACTAAAAATGACTACGGTGATTTGCCACTGTGTACTGTGTACCTAATCTATTCCACAACTCTATTTCCGTACCTAGTACCAGATCGTTTTGTTGATTATCACTTTGTAACACAGTTTGAGATCCGATAGGATTAGACCATCTTCCTTCATAGTTTTCCATTGATTTATGTGATATTCTTGCCCTTTTGTTCTTCCAGATGAATTCCATTATTTTTTCTAGCTCTATAAAATAATTTTTAGTAGTCTGATTGTTACGCACTGAATATGTAGATTAATTTAGGTGGACTTGTCATTTTTATTACATTGGCTCAGCCTTCACTTGAGCAATTAATGTTTCTTCAGTGTTTTTAAACCTGACTTTATTTGTGGGAAAGGTGGAGAGCACTATTTGAATTGCAGTATTTCCAAATCTGTATGTGAGCTACAGGTAAATTGACAAAATGAAGGCCAAGGAATTTGATTTGGATCCTTGACAAAATCCTAGGAAGCATAAATGAATAGATATCGTGAAAAAGAATCAGCCACCTTATCCCATCTGACCGTTGCATTTTATAACAAAGAAAATTGATGATTAAAGAGGTAAAATGACTTGCCAGAGGTCATACAAGGAGTAAGAAAGACAGACTTTGGACCCAATTCTTGGATTTCAAAGCCATTGTACCATGCAATTTCAGACCTGTCTTTACTGCCTTCCACAGCATGCCTAGACCTGCCAAAGCTTCCTTGCATAGACTTTGAGAACTCAAGATCACCCTCCATGTCACAGTGAGTGATCTATGAAGGACTTGAGTAAAAGATGCTTTGAATAACTTAAAAAAATAGATACTGCATTGCACAAAAATTCCAGTTGAGGTTTTATTTAGCACTTTATGGGATTTTATCATCTCAGCAAATTCTTCCTCACTCCCTATGTAATAGCCTGGCTTATTTTAATCTTAAATATTGATTTTAAAAAGTTAATTGGACAACCGTCTTTATAAGCAGCCTGGCATATCAATCATTCGGTTACCCTGACATTCAGGCAAGTAAGGACTCCAAGGTGGCTTTGGAAGGGGCATGTTTTGTTTCTTTATTTTAGGGTTTTCTTTTTAATCAGTGATGTGATACTAGATGGTTTGTTTGCATAGAGAGTTCAGTTTCTTTTTCCTATAGTCAGAGCATGAGATATGACGGTAAAATCGGAGACATAATGGATAACATTATATTTCCAAAAACAGTTTGGGGAACATTAGTAATAACTTACAGTCCATGGAAATGCTAAGACAAGCTCACTAATGGAACGATTAAGGAAGTGGCTTCAAACTGTGTCATATGAGAAATGTGTTCCTGTGATTTATCAGGGGCCCAATGGAAAAACACCACGGTCCCATATCTCATAAAGATTAAAGGTTAGAAAAAAAATGATTTTCCGAATGTGATTTATCCCTATGTTACAAATAGCAACTCGTATATTCTTAGTACTCGGTGATTGTGTTTACTAGGTGCCTAGCCCTGTGTTCTGGGAGACACAAATACATATTTTAAAAATATATAACATGTGGTAATGGGGAGGCAGTTGTAGGAAACCATGTACCTACGTACCTGGTAGCCCATTTTCTTTTACACCAAAGTTTAACTACGACTCAACGGGGAGCACTTTGGCTTCTAAACTAACAAGAGCAAACCATTTTTCATGGAAGGTTATAAACTGTGTACTATCTCAGATAAAGGCTGTTATAGTGCTTTTGGAACCATTCACCATGTTCATCGAAATATATATATAGTAATTAGGGAAGAAATGGCATGCAATATTTAAGACAATGTAATGGTTTGATGCACACTGGTTATATCTCTCTAATAAATATGTATCCAGCAAAAAAGGGAGGGAAATAAAATAAGTATCATTTATCAGAAACCAAAGACTACTTACCTGAAAGTACCTAATTAGGATGCAGGATTTCAAAAGATATTGTTAGAGGAGGGGAAAGATCAGAAAATTTGAATGTTTTGTTCATTTACCATATATCATTTCTCCAAACAATCCCATTCAGATCTAATGATTTGTGAAATCTTATGTTTGAAAAATATTTAAAGTTTTAACAGCACAATCAGATGTCCTTAAATAGGTAATGCTTATATCTTAGGCTCATTCAGAATTAAAAATGGCCTCATTCATTTTCATAAAATGTGTTGAGTTGATTTTTCAGGCCTATAATTTTGATCACTGAGTTTCACGACAAATAAATATACACGTGTGCTAACTACTACTGAGATACACAATGTGCAGGTTTGATTATAGCACATACTGGCAATTCATCTCATCTGTGTAGAAGCTGGAGGGTCCTTATTTAAGACTTCCACAAGGGAAACTGAGTCAGTGAGCTGTTAACAGCAGAATTGTCAGTGCATAAAATTAAGGTGGGAATAAGGTCATGAAAGTGGTTGGGAGATAGGAGTGAAATTTCGGGGTGCAGATATGCAATTCTGTTCTTTATTTGCTTTCTAGTTTGGGGAAAGGCTGTCAGTCTGCCACTCCATTTTTTCCCTGTGAGTAGGATCAGTGAAAGGTGAATATAAAGCTGCTGATGGGTCATATGGCCACATCTGGACAGGGGCTGCTCAAGGTAGCAATTGCCACTGGGCCCCTGGAGCCTGTGATAGGAGAAAAGGAGAAGGAGCTGGGAAAGCTCCTTGAGAAGTGGGGTGGCAAAAGTCAATTTAGAGTGAAAATGAGACTGAGGTGGTGGTATTAAGACAAACCAGTGAACTGAGACAGAGACAGAGTGGAGGAAATGTACTACAAGGTGCCATGAAACTGCAGCAGCAGCTGGGACAGTTAGATGGTGCGGTAGGTAGAGCGCCAGCCCTGGAGGTAGGAGGATCTGAATTCAAATCCAGCCTAAGACATCTAACACTCACTGGCTATGTCACTCTGGGCAAGTCATTCAACCCCAACTGGCTCACAAAAAAAGAAAGAAAATGCAGCAGCTGGTGATCTGGGGATGAAAGACCAGCCCCAACTCCTGGTGCTTTCTCCATTATATAAATAGAGTTGATCCTAGTAAGTTCCAAATGTATAGTTTCTTCCCTTAAAATTTTCCATGATCTACAGGCCTGAAGGAAGTGGGATCAAGAGGTAGGGGGATTACTCGGGCAAGTACATTAAGAGAGGGGAACCTTTGGTCGGCCGCTTGGTAATTTTATTTAATCGTGCTTTTTATAAACAACGTAGCCCTAGTGTGCATCATATCTGTAACATGAAGAGGGGCAGTCAGAACAAAAGAAAGTTCCCAGATACAGTGTAGAGGTGAGTTACTGAGAATTTCTTATTCTTTTCTGGTAATTTAGAGCCATGTTTACTTTCCCCTCCCCAAGATCAATATTAAATCGAGACCGGCTGCTTCAAGCTATAAAACTTGAGACAATAGGAGGAGAAAGTAAGATGAGAGTCTGTATGTTTGCTGGTCCAGAGAGCAGTGGGAATGGGATAGCTTTTGAGAGAGTCCTGCATAGATCTACTGAATATAGGGAATATAATATAGATATACTGAATATAGGGAAGAAATAGGCTGATGGCTTTCACATACCTCTATGTGGTGTCCAAATAATATACTTTACTCTACAAGTTGGTTAGTTAAATAGCACTGTGCTTGGCTACATAGTAGGTGCTTAATAAATTCTAGTTGACTAATAACTAATTCATGTGATTCTGTGTGTGTGTGTGTGTGTGTGTGTGTGTGCGCGTGTGTGCGTGTGTGTGCAGGCGGGCAAAAAAAAGTGAGCCATGAGCTAAGCACGGGCTGCTATTACTGTTGAAGCACTTCAGGTGGCTATTGGGACACCACCCAGACACACATGCAGACTTTTACACTGAATGCTCTAACTACACGGTCACACAATAGGACTCATGCTATTTGAATCTGGACCAAAATCAAGTATTTGGGGAATCACAGTGACTGCTGACAAGCTATATATCTCCAGCTAGTTCATAAATTTCCTTAAGTGCCTCTTTTCCTTTACAAGGGATTATATTAGTCACGGAATTAATTGTGGCATTTCACTGCTAATGTTTGATACATATATTATGTATGTATACATGTATGTATATGTATGCAGCAACATATCTTTAGTAATTACACAACAGGCTGAAAGTAACTGAAATACGAATATTGCCCATTTGTCCCACCGAGCTTTAGATCTGCCACACGATTGTTAATGCTCACAACAGCGCAGTAATTGAATTACAGAACATTAGCTGCATGATTATTATGATCATAAACTGCTATAAAACAGAAGTCCATGAAATAAAATCCCAAACTCTGAGTTTATAAAGCAAGGCTACAACCCAGCTTTCCCTTTTCCTTCTGTCCCCCATGTCACGCAAAGTCCACTTCCCAATGTTCAAAATGCACTCAGCGATCACCCATTGGGACTACTCATTTAGGGATGCTTGAGCTCTTAAATGTCAATGCTAACGACTCTCTGGCAACTCCCAGGGAACAGCAAAAAGAATACCTGCACTTTGCTTCCTAAATTGTTTCTTCCACACAGGGAAGCCAGTACCATTAACACTCACTTTCCTAGGTCAGGGAATGTAGCATTTAGGAAAATTGAATATTCTAAGAGTTAGTCTACAGACTTCCCCTGGATTGCAGATTTTCTTTGAAGAAAATTTACCCTTCGATAATATTTAATTCATGATAGAGCTAATCTCATCTTTCTTTACAATTTCAGAAAAGCATTTTGGGATATTAGCTTAGAGTCGGCATAGGAGGCACGCAATTTCACTTATAAGGGACCAAACACAAAGACCTCAAATTATTTGGATTTTCTGGCAGTTGATTTTCCATCTGGGCAAACTCCCATTACAAAGTTTTATTGAAAATGTATTGCTGATTAATTGAAAACTAAGGGGATACCCACCCACTGGGGAACGCCTGAACAAGTTGTAGTATGTGAATGAGATGGGATACTGTCATGCTATAAGAAATGATGAAGGGGATGGTTTTAGAAAATACCGGAAAAGATTCACATGAACTGATGCAAAGAGAAGTGAGCAGAACCAGAACAAATGATACAGTAATAGCAACACTGCAAAGATAATTCTGAAAGACTTAGGAACTCTGATAAACCCAAGGACCAACCATAATTCTAGTGGACTTGTGGTGACATGTTTTTCACCTTCTGATGGAGAACTGATAATTTCTTTTTTTTTCTTTTTATGTATATATTTTTATTTTATAATTATAACTTTTTTATTGACAGTATATATGCATGGGTAATTTTTTTTTTTACAACATTATCCCTTGCACTCCCTTCTGTTCTGATTTTTCCCTTCCTTCCCTCCACCCCCTCCCCTAGATGGCAGGCAGTCCCATCCATGTTAGATATGTTATAGTATATCCTAGATACAGTATATGTGTGCAGGACCAAATTTCTTCTTGCACCGGAAGAATTCGATTCAGAAGGTAAAAAATAACCTGGGAAGAAAAAAAAAATGCTCACAGTTTACCCTCATTTCCCAGTGTTCCTTCTCTGGGTGTGGCTGATTCTGTCCATCATTGATCAACTGGAACTGAATTAGATCTTGTCTTTGTCGAAGATATCCATGAGAACTGATCATTTCAAGAAGGCAGATTGAAGTATATTTTCTTCTGTTTCTTCCTTTTTTGACCTTTTGGAACTTGGCTAAAACAGATATTTGATTTGTATGGCTATGTACCTTTGCAATGTGTTGTTTTCTTGCCTTCTCAGTGGATAGGCAAGGGGGAGATAAGAGGGAGAAAAATGGGAGGTGAAAATAAGGAAAAATTCAATGCAAAAACAAAAGAAAGTACATTGCTAATAAGTATGTATGTTATACATACATGTAAGGTGCAGTTGGAATTTCCATGGAGTAATAACAACTTAGGTTACTTTAGTACTAACTACCTTCACGACAGGACAACAGGTCCCCACTGCCTAGTTCAGAAGATGCCTAACTAAGGCCTTTCTGAATGAGGCAGTGATTGGTAGATAGGAAAGTTTTTTCCTCCCTTGCTGATTCTCTAAGATTCACACCGCTTCCCTCTAACCCCTAACCCCCAAATAAAGCAAAGGCAGTAACTCCAGTTGGATACTTTCCTTCCCTTTTGCCTTGACTGCCTATCCTCCAGTATTAAAGCTGCAGATCATTTGTGGTGAATCAAAGCCTAACAGATTACTCATTGCTAATTAAATAGCCTGATTCTGTCCACTGAAGCTAATGCATTAAAGTATTTAATGTTTGTTTGGTAAACTGCTTTACTAAATGCTCCTTTGACTTTTATTGGTAATAAACATTAAGCATTTATGGCCTGTGAAAGCAGCTTCCCATCTAGCTTATGCTGTTACTATTTACAGTTTGTTAATGAAATAGCATTAACTTCCCTCGAACCCAAAGTTGTTTTTGTTCTCCTCTTTAACTTTTATTATATGGTGCAAGGAAGAAGTGTGCCATGAGATGCCCATGAACTGTGCTTGTATGGGTGAGTCCTTCTTCCAAAAGAAGGGAATGACTCACCAGACCAAATGCCCTTCAGGCATCCCCAGTCAAGTCCACATAACAAGCTGATTTCCCCTGGCCCTTTCTGCCCTAAATCTTGAGATCATTTTCATGCCCCACCTTGATGACCCATCCTTCAGCTACACTCTATGTCCACTCCAAGGGGGCTCCCTCCTACTTTTGAGCACCAAAGGTAACTTTGGGAAATTCTGTCCTTAGTGAAATACCATACACAGAACATCAGGAGAATCTCTACTCAATTGGATGACTTCCTCAATTCGCTTGACTATTTACAGGGGGTAGATTCTGATCAGAAAGAGGCACCTTATATGGAGCTACATATATGCATGATCCCTTGTTGGGACACATTCATCTTTCAGGGAAAACCCAATGGATAAATGGTAACAGGTGATTGGGGCTATGTTGGAGAGCAACTGAGGCTCAGGAAAATGAACTCTGGTTCAGGAAAGACACCCTGTCTGTACAGCACATAGAAGTAAGGCTCTACTCTCTTCAAGGCCCGTTTTGCTTTGGCTTTTCTCCAGTGTTTTCATTTGGCTTCTAGCAAGGATAGGAGACAGGAATTTCTCTCCTTTCCTCTCTTCTCATATTCCCACATCCCAAACCGCATGAATGGAGCACAATGGTAACTTTCAAAAGAAACATGGCAAGGAGAGTCCTGTTTAACTAGGTGAGCCTAAGACTGGCCCTGGAAGCCTTATCTCAGTTTCTCTTGCTTGACTCCATTTATGACCACAGGCCTTTCCAGCCTTCCTAATTTCCTCCTAAGATAAGAGCTCCAGAGTTTTAGAGTTAGAGGCTGTCACCCAGTGTGGGGGAAATTTTTCTTTAGTAGCATACTTTTCAGAGAAGAAGACCACTCCTAGAATCAGCCTTCATCTGAAAGATGAAATAGAGGTACACCCTTGAAGGTCAGCAGAAAGAGACTTTGCCATAGCTTCCCCATAATTCCTGAGACTTGTTTGGACAATACAGGCTTGAGGCAAATACAATATTTCTATTTAGCGGGACCACAAAAGGTCTTCTTTCCTTTCCAGGAGGACTATAGTGAATTAACTGAAGTGTTAAACTTTAGTTTATTATTATTATTTTATTAAATATTAATATTTTATTATTAATATTAATTTAATATTTAATTTAAATAGTATTAGTAATACTAAATAATAATATATTCCTTAACTTAATAATAAAACTTAAATGTTTTACTTTTTCTTTATTCATGCATGCCAGTGAATTGCCTAAGTTTTATGTAGTTTTATGTAGTTTCTGTGGTAAAAGACATAAACATCCGTCCTATACCTGCTATTCATATTATATACCCAGTGCCTTCACAGGGAGGGATTCTGCTAGCCACCCAAGACAATGAAGTTTCACTGTGGAAATGTCCCTAGGAGATTGCTCCGAGAGAGAGAATCTGAAACTGTTGGGGGTCAGGCCCTCCCAGGATGGACTTAGGTCTATGTGAGTCCAGGGCCCTTTGGATCCTCCAGGACACAGACTTTTTCGAGCACAGTTCCAAATTGTTTTCCAGAATGGTTGGATCTGTTCACAGTTCTACCAACAATGTATGAATGTCCCAGTTTTCCCACATCCCCTCCAACACTCATCATTAACATTTCCTATCATCTAGGCCAATCTGACAGGAGTGGAGTATATCTCATAGTTATCTTAAATTGCATTTCTCTGATCAATAGTGATTTGAAGCATTTTTTCAGATGACTACAAATAGTTTCAGTTTCTTCCCTCTGAAAATTGTCTGTTCATATCCTTTGACCACTTATCAGTTGGAGAATGGCTTGAATTCTTATAAAGTTAAGTCAATTCTCTATTTTGGAAATGAGGCCTTTATCAGAACCTTTAAATGTTCAAAATTCTATCTCAGACACATGCGCCATTTCTAAAATGGGACTACTTAAGTAATTTATTTCCTCTTCCATTAATCTGCCCAATCTATATTTTTGTATGTATTCCTCCATTTCATTTAGGTTATCAAATTTATTGGTAGAAAGTTGGGCAAAATAATTCCTAATTATTGCTCTAATTTTCTCTTCATTATTGGAAAGTTCTCCCTTTTCCTTTTTGAGACTAACAATTTGATTTTCCTCTTATCAAAATAACTAAAGATTTTTTTCTAATCAAATTAACTAAAGGTTTATCTATCTTGTTATTTTTTTCATAAGACCAACTATTAGTTTTATTTATTGATTCAATAGGTTTTTTTTTTACTTTCAATTTTATTAATCTCCCCTTTTATTTTTAGAATTTCAAGTTTAGTATTTGATTGGGGAGTTTTAATTTGTTCTTTTTCTAGCCTTTTTAGTTGCAAGCCTAATTCATTGATCTTCTCTTTCTCTCTTTTATGCAAGTAAGCATCTAGAGATATAAAATTTCCCCATATTACCACTTTGGCTATTGCTAAACACTTAAAGAAGAAATGATTTGTATTGATAGGTGGCTTCCACTTAGAATCTCAGTGTTCCCACCCTTTTAAACTCTAAGTCTGTTAATATCTATGAGAGTTGCCAATTTGTATGGCATCATTCGAGGGAGTTTCTATACCAGAAGCTCCCCATATGGATGAAACCATAGCTTAGGACCAGCATGCTCATTAAAGTGTTAAAAGGAAGCTTTAAAACTCTGCCTCAGGTGTGGAAAAACAAAGCTATCCATCCTCCCCTTGGATACTATTTGAGAAATTTGTCCCTGCTTTGTGTTACTATCTAGAAGAACTTCCTCTCTGCATCTTACATAAATCACAGGTGGACATATTTTTTAAAAATGCAAAATGAGAGCCAAGAAAAACATGTATTCCCTCTTCTCAGAAATTTGCATGATAAAGGGTCCTGAGATACTTGTTTATAGTTTTTATTTCAAGCTAAGATGGGAATATGAAGGGAAGGTAAGACAGAAGCTAACATTTTATTCCCCCTTTCTGAGGGGGTATTAAAAAAAAACAGACCTGAAATAGAACTTTATATCTGACAATGGAAATTGAAGAACATGCCTCAGTGTAATAGGAGCTGCCCTACGGGGGACACAGATGGTATCAGGACAAGGTTAGGGACATTACTGGGTTTTGTTTTTTTAAAAGAAAGAAACTTAATGTTGGTTTAGGGCAATTGAGTGTACAATAAGCAGCACCAGAATCTTTAAGAGCATTAGAAAGTCGACTGTTTGGCCACATGACACCCTATTGAGACAAGTATAATATCATCAGTCCCCATTAGGAGGTGATTCACTGGATCCTGAATTCAGTTAGCCTACAGGCCCTTCTCTTGTCCTCAGGTATATGCTGACATGAGATGCTTCTCCCTCAATAACACACAGCCTACAAGAGAGAGAGCTCTTTTTCTCATTCTCTAATACCAGGATTACAAATCCAAAATACACTCCTAGGTCTATAGCTTGAAGGGAACTCTGAGGCCATCTAATTCAACCTTTTAACTAATTTAATTTATTATTTAATTGTAATTAATTTAACTAGTCCAAAGGATCCACAGATAAGGGACTCTTCCTTCCCTGAGATGGTGCACTGGAGATGTTCTCACTCTACTAATAACCTTTATGACCAAAGGACCTTCATATATCCTGTATTAAGCATGCTCCTTTCCTGCTATCCCATCACGTAATTGCTGATAGACATAATGTGCACATGAATTTGTTATTATTAGGACCCTCCCTAACTGTTCCCTAACTCTCTATATTTTGCCCTTACTCTTTGCCTCTGACCTTTAGATGGTCCCCTTCACTCACAATCAGGTGCTTAATAATTTTGATTGGCCCAAGTTCCTGTCTAGGGGAGGAAGGGTCCCTTATCTGAAAGATCCTTTGGGGTTGGGCAAGCCTTGCTTGCAGATAAAATAATAGTCCCGGGAATTGGGGAACGGGATGGACTTCTTTAGAGTTCACATCATTCCTGACAATGGCTGCACCACATCTAGACTACTCCAGTATCTCTGCCAAGAAAACTCCAAATGGGGTCATGAAGAGTTAGACACAAGTGGAAAATTACAGGACAACCACTACAACAAAAGGGGTCCTAAGAATTCTTAGGACTACTGATGTAGTCCAATCTCATTTTATACAGAGGGAAACTGAGGCCCTCTTGTGTCAGTTTTCTTTTATTGTCCTGCCTCATTTTCCCTAATTGTTCTGCCCCAATCCCCTTGCTTGCAACCCCCTTCCTGACCATCAGGACTGAGATATTTAGGGCTGGGAGCCCTGACCATTAGTATTCCATCGAGCCATTAACTGGAGATGAGTTACTGGGAGATATGCTAACATATCTCTAAATTCCAGACTTTGTGTCTCTGGGGAATACCTCCTTCACTCAAAAGTTATCTGAATTTATAATCCTCATCCTCAGGCTATCAGAACCAGATTGATGGTCCCTTTCAGAAAATTCCTGCTGCTCACCAGAGTTCGGACTCCACCCTTTGTCTTTGTCTCCCCTGATCCCTTAGAGCCACATATAAAAAAAAAATCATAGTAATCTCACATTCCATGATGTTTCTTTGAGAGAAGTCCAATTCAGCCCTGGAGGCAGAATGGATTCTTCTCTCCCTCTCAGAAATCCAAATAAAATATTAAAAACTCTCTAATCTCTTTCTTGCCTCAATTTCTCAGACATTACAACCCAAAGGGGTTAAGTGAATTACCCAAGGTCTTCTGGTTGTAACTGAAAGAGCCGACTCTAAATCCAGCACTCTTACAAAATTGTCTGGGTTATAGTGAGGACGGCTAGAATGTATGAGAGGTTTGATTCCAGATTTTACTGACTCCAAGGCCAACCTTCCATTCACTTATGCCTTGCTGTTATTCATAGTATTCCTTGAACTGGCTTTTATTATTCTAGTTTTCCTTTCATGCTTATTAGTCCCAGGCAAGCTTTGTAAACCAAGGGCAATGTCTTCTGGTTCTTGGGGTGCCCAGTAATACAACAACAGATATATAAGAGCACTTGGTAAATTCTGATTTGATTAATTGACCCCTCAAGATCCCCACAGTAAATTCTCCAGATAGCACACAATACCAGTCTCCTTTGATAAGGGCTATCCTTAAGACATCCTCAAACTCATTCATTGACCTTGGTCAAGTGCTATTTGGGCATCAGACACTACTGGGCTTTCTTGAATTGCATTAGCTAGCGCTTGAATAGAATGGCCTTACAGATTCGAAGTGACCAATTATCTACAAAGGAATTAGCCAGTGTAAATTGGAGCTTCTGTTAGCTCAAAAGAGGCTTTATGTTCTAGGCAGTATGATTGAGGAACTGGGTCTTTGCCTATAGAAGGCTGGAAACAAGAATGAAAGACTTGCTCTATCCAGTGCTATACCATGATTCTTGCTAGTTAGCTTTCAAAGTGTGATGATTGGAAATGCTAAGTGGTGGAGTGGACAGCGTACCAGCCCTGGAATCAGGAGGACCTGGATTCAAATCCAACCTGTGACACATATTAGTTGTGTGACCCTACGCAAGTCACTTAACCCTGCTTACCACCCCCCCAAAAAAATAAACTGTGATGAATTTATTGGGAGCTTTCAAGTTTAAAAACCAATTTTATCATTTAGCAGAAAGAATACAGCACAGAGGGTAAGCACAAAAATCAGAATTAAGAGTCCCTAAGTTCAAATTCTATCTCAGACACATGTACTAGTGGTGTGACCCTAAACAAGTCACTTAATCTCTGACTGCCTCAGTTTCCTCTCTATGTAAAATGAAGGTAATGGGCTAAATGACCTCTAAGATGCCATCCTGTTCTAAAGCTATGATATTATGAATAGAAATAAGAAGACCTCAGTTTTGATTAATTCTGGGTCTACTTGGCTTTGTGATCTTAAGTAACTCAATTCCTTTTTCTGAGCCTCAGTTTCCTCATATGAAAAATGAGAGGATCTAGACTTGATAGTCCCAAGATCCCTTCCATCTCTAAATCATAGGAGTCTTCTTTGTTTTTCTACATTCTCTCATGTACTCATTTTCTCTTGCTGGGCATCTGGATCCTGCTTTAGCCTAAGTCCTCAGTTGCTTAGCACTAGCCCAACAAAAAGCATCTTTCTCACTCTCCAGTGATCATCAATCGTGCTCCAACTTTTTTTTTTTTTGCCTGGACCTCCAGAGATACATTTGATGAGGTTAGTGGCAGTACAGAGAGGCACAGGTTCTTTGTGAAAGAATTCAAGAGCCCAAAAAGTTTTACATGTCAACAATGGAAGTTTGTTGTTGAATGAGAATTCAGTTTTGCTAAGAGACTCACTCCTTAAGTGGCAAAGTCTTAAAATGGAGGCTGGCATTGAGAAGAGAATGTCTTTTCAGCGGGCAGGGTCCTAGCAGCTATACCAAGGGACAAAGCATAGTCCTGCTTTGGACATTCTGCAAAGAAATGAGTAAAGAGAAACCTATCATATGAGCAGATTTTGGGGGGGGTGGGACTGGGGCAGCCTGAGCTGATCAGACCAGGATCTCCCAAATGAAATTGCTTTGATGGCTTCCTCAGCCTGAATTTGAATTGAGATCCGGGTTTCCCTAGAAATGACCCAGTCGGATGCCATCCCTTAACTTGTCTGAGGAGATATGTCTCCCGGGGGGGCCTGAGACTCAAATCTCCCTTCTTTACAGATCAAAGGTTACACAATTTCAGAGTGTTAATTTTACAGGTTAAAGAGAACACAATTTCACATCCCCATCACATTGACATGTTTTGTGCCTCTATACACCTGATACACTATGAAGGAATGATTCTGTCTTTGAGGAAAGATAAGGTCTCAATCAGACATGTCACACAAACAAAGTCATAGTCTGTCTACAATACAAAAGTAGTTTGAATGAGTTCTGGGTATAATGCCAGAGAAACTGAGGCAAACAGAGATTGGTTTTTAATCTTTGATGTGGAGAGCTTAGGCTAGCCGATTGCATGAGACTCTTGTCTAAAGTATTTGGCGCAGTCAAACCAAGGCAGGGAACTTATACAGGGTTTTAGTTAGTTATATATGGTTTGCAAAGAAAATACACAATCTGAGTATATAATCTTATAGGGGAAACAAAGGCAGATAAGGGAGGGCAAGGACACTGGGAGGACGGACAAGCCATAATTCAAGGAAAGGATCATAACTTAATCCTGACCTGATAAGGGTCAAGATAAGGTCAAGGGTAGGGGACAGTGAGGCATGGGGGGCAGTTCTCAAAAGGAGGGGGAATTATCACAGCAAGGATGGAGATAAAGCACCTGGAGTTTGTGACTCAATGGCATGTTGTAGAGAGCTGGAACTCTGAGGAAGCATACTTGAAACAAGGTGTTAACTCAGTGGAACTGATGTGATGATGGTTCTCTAGTTCCCATATATACTCAGTACTCAGCATGGTGATGTCATGGTTCTCTGGTTCCCATATAGACTCAGTACTCAGCATGGTGATGTCATGGTTCTCTAGTTCACACATGCTCAGTGCGCTGTAATGATGTAATTACAATAAGGTATATAAGGGCTGAGAAGGCCAGAATAAAGAATCTAGACTGTATTCTTGACCATTCTCTTGGTCTATCCTGCTGATACCAAGGCCGGATCGAAGGACCTCCAGAAAGCTAGCCCGAACATTACAGTATGTAAAGATGGTCAGAGCTTCAAGGGTTTTTCTGAGCTCTATTTTTAATTTCCAGTCCTAATGGCAAGGAAGGGGAGGTAGCTCAACATGGGGTATGCATGTGTATGTTTGTGTTTAAATTGACTCAAAACCAGTGATTAGGGCCTGCAGAATTCCAGGCCTTTTGGCCAAGCTTTCCTTTACAGTTGACTGATTTCATGTCATAGAGATTTGATGAAAATGTTGCTCCAGTGCAGTCATTTGGAATCATTTGTGCTCAGAGATCCACTTTGTTTAATGGCACAAAAGGCTCACGAGCCTACTCTCTGAATCTTGCTACTACCATCCATGACCTTCATCTCCACAAAATAAAATCACTTCAAGGAATCAAAAGGAGTAGTGATGTCGTCATGTCCACGCTACCTCCCTGATTGTCCCAGGTGACACCACTGAGCCTGGATTTCTGCTACACATGTATGGGACTCACATTTTAGGATTCCACTGCACCCTGACATTCTGTTCTCTGTGTCATATGTACCAGGTACAACAAGATGCTAAATGCTGTGAAAGGCAAAAAAGGAATCCCATGACATATTCCTAGTTATGGCATAAGTCTAAAAAAAGTCCCATATAATACAAGTTGCTTTATACAGAAAGGGGAAAATCCATTCTATGGTCATAGACTGTGCCCTCTACTTGAGACAACAATCTCCAGAATGTTTGCTGTTAGCAATTACTCCCTTATGTGTACTATCTTTGCCCCCCCATTAAAATTTAAGGTCCTAGAAGACAAGGTCAGACTTTACTATCCTCAGTTCTCTTTGCAGTAACTTCTATATAATATGTACTTAACATTATGGATAAAGTGGCTAAAGTGCTAGATTTGACATCAAGAAGACCTGAGATCAAATTCTGCCTCATATATTTACTAGTGACTAGGCAACTCACTAACTTCAGGATCAGTTTCTTCATCTGGAAAATATGGACAACACTAGCAACCTACTTGACAGAGCTATGAAAATCAGTGAGATAATATATATCAAGTACTTTGTGATCTTAAAATACTGTCTTCTTTCCTCCTCCTCCTCCTCATTATCATCATTTTATTATTTTTCATGAATTCATTCATCAGCCGGAACAGACAGAACATTCAGATCTGTGTCCACCTCCTGATATCAAGCCAATAAATTCATCTCCTTAGATAAAAGGGGCCCTATTATTCATTTACATTTTCTCTCGAGCATCAAGGCCATTAACAAGAAAATGAAGGAGATACTTTAGACTGGTGGAAATTCTTCTTTCTTTGGTGTTTTTTTAAAAAAAACTTTTTCATCATGAAGTGGATGAGGATGTTTTGAGGACATTTGCAATTTAACTGCATTTCCATTTTGGTTCCTTGACTTGTTGAGTAATCTGCTCCATAATGTGTTTTTTTTATAATTGAGGGAGATGAAAAGTGAAATTGATAAAGATGCATAATTGGTTTCTTTGTTTATCAGGTGCTTCTGTTAAGGTTTTTATGCCATCTTCCTGTAGAATGTTGAAATTAAAAGAAGACATTGCAGATGGTATTTAAAGTGTTTGTCTCTAAGCTGTTTGAGCCTACAGTGTTATGTTCCATGTCTTACAAGAAATAATTAGAATCTTGAGGAGAAGCAAGATGATATTGATACAGGTAATTTCTTCCCCTCTATAATGAATGGGCCATAAATGGACACATTAAAAAGTTGCTTGGTAGGCCTTAGTTTTAACTGAATATTTTATTCTGCCCTCAGAAATGTCAAAGAAATCTCCATGAAATGGTGGTCAACAACATTAAAGGCATTTTGAACAAATGTTCACAAAGTGCTTTGGTTTCTGTTAGGATTACCAGGTGAGAACTCAGGTTGTCCTAACAGGCTTCGATGCTCTCCAGGTTAGATTTCTGAAAATTAAATAAACAGAATTCTTCTTGGCCATCTGAGATATGGCCATCATGCCCTGTAGTTGGTCCTTAGATGTTCAGGTCTATTTGGATCAGGTGAGTTTCTATGGTTTCTGATGGCCAAGAAGAATTCTGTTTAATCTAATCACTAAGATGTAATATGGCTTTAGATTAGTTTTCTCCTCATCTATAAAATGAGGGCATTGATCTATGTGATCTCTAAATATCCTTTCAGCTCTCAAAATCTGGGATGCTAAAATGATGGGGTATAAATAAAAGTCAATTATCAAAGGATATTTCAAATTCTTGACTATACATCCTAGCCCCCAAGTCCAGCCACTAGACAAGAGTAACAGACCATGAACTCTCAAGAAATTACTAATCGAATCATAGAATGAACTGGCTGCTTCTTTCATTATGAAGCCCTCCATTGTGTTGACAGATATATTGATTTGGTAATCTGGTGGGGTTGTTGTTTTTTTGTTTGTTTTTTTTTTGAGACACCAATCTGGCTCCATGGTATTTTAAATGATATCATAAGAGATGTCATAGAATTTTAAAAATTAAATACTAAGAACAATTATAATTCATTGAGAAAAAAATTGAATTTATGCCCTCACCCAAAGCAGTTCTTGGTCCTGCTGGACTTGAAGCATAGAAGATCTGAATTCAAATCCTACATCTGTTTGCCCATTAACAAGTCATCTCTCTCTATTTCCTTTCCTCTAAAATGGGGGAAGAACACTACATGACTTCTAAGGATTTTTCCAGCTCTAGATATAGGATTTTATGATCTTAAGTAAATAAATAAAAAATAAGTCATAGGAAAAAGGAAGGATTTCTTTGAAATACGACAAACAATGAAGAGCACAACACTAAGAATCCTTGTACTTGTTTGCTAAAGAACTTAGCTGAAAAATCCCAGGTGTGTGGTGCCTATAATATTTGGGTCCAAAAACAATTTCCTGACTACAATTCCCAGTTGAGCTGTTTCATAGCAGATACAAATTAATGAGAAGTAGAGAGGGAGAATGCTGGTATTGTATGCACAAGTGTGCACAAACAAACATATGCACATACAAAGAGCAATTTACTGGACCTGTACCTGGAGGCTACTGGCCCATTTGCTAATGTGGGTAAAACCAGTAAGTTAATTGCATGTAAGTAAGTAATTTTAAGTGTCCATTCTACAAGTTTATTAAGTGCCAACTGTGTTCCCAGCTCTGTAAGACCTTTGGGATGGAATGAAAAGAAATTATGGTACATGAATTGATATGAATAGATGTAAAATTAAAATAATATGCTACGATTAAAAGAAAAATAACAGAATAGGGGAAAGCTTTGGGGCAAATTTGACAGATTAAAAACTTGTCACCTAAAAGTTATAAGGAATTGTTTTTTTTAAATTACGATAATTTACAATAGTCAGGGAACAATACAATCTATCTATGAAAAGAAGAAACAGGTAAGAGAGTTTGGATAGCTCAGTGTAAATAAATCACTACTAATAAAAAATAAAGGTCAAAGATGATATTCAAGCAGTGGTAAGACAATGGCATCACCTACATCAATAAAGGATGCCAGAGGATCCATTTATAGTTCCTCTAGAGCATTAGTATCTTTGCCAAGAAAAGGAAGGAGATAATTCCTTTAGTCAAAGGATATGAACAAGCAATTTTGAAAAGCAGAAAAACAAATTGCTAATACTCACTTTTAAACTGCTCAAATTCCAAGTATGAGGGGCAGCTAGGTGGCGCAGTGGATAGAGCACCAGCCTTGAATTCAGGAGGACCTGAGTTCAAATCTGGTCTCAGACACTTAAAACTTCCTAGCTGTGTGACCCTGGGCAAGTCACTTAACCCCAGCCTCAGGAAAAAAACAAAACAAAAAAGAACTTATTTGCTCAAATTCCAAGTATGATCCCAAAGAATAAAGTATAAGAAGCCATTTTTATCCCACTCATTTTAGAAGTGGGAAGTCCACAAGTATGGAATGATAGATTGAAAAAAAAAAGAATGATTGATTGATAAATTTTAACATTTTGATAGATTTCCCTGATTTTGCCTCCCTTTTCTACTTTCTTTTTTCTTTCTCTTTTCCTTTCTTTCTTTTCTTCTTTCTTTTTCTTTCTCTTTTCCTTCCTTCTCTCCTTCCTTTTCCTTCTTTCCTTCCTTCCTTTACCTTCTTTCCTTACTTCTTCCTTCCTTCCTTTCTTCCTTTCTTTTTGTTTTATGGGATAATTCTTCAGAAGGGGATGGGGGAAGGATTATTCAGGAGGTGCTTGTGATATAAAAATAAACGATATCAATAACTAGTTTTTGAAGATCAACTTCATTAATATTCAAAGATATGAAAAATAAACAACTTTAAGGGACCTCTGGGCAATAAGAAAGCAATGAAACTTAATGCAGAAGGAGTTATAATGATATAAATATATTCATTCATGCTGGTGTAATTACTAATTGGTAGAACTTGTTATGAAAAACAATCTAGGAGGAGCAAAGAAAAAATATTAAAAAATAATAATGATTCTACCCTTTGATCTAGTAATTGTATTTCTGAGGATATACCCAGAACATGTAATCAAAACCAAAAGCAAAAAGATCTCTCTTCAAAGATCATCATAGTAATTTTTTTTTGTAATTGCAAATAAACCAACCTATAAATAGCCAAAATGCCCAGCAACAAAGAAATGGTTATATAAATTCTAGTTAATTAAAATAATGAATAAGATGATGAAATTAATCAAACAAATATGAGGAATACAAAGAAATATAGAAAGATCTCACTTAAATAATGCAAAAAGCAGTAACAGAAGAATGGAAAGTACACCATGAGTCTATTATTTTAAAAAGGGAGAGAGTTAAAAAAAAAAAAGACAAAAAATCCTGATAACTTAAGAGAAAGTTTCCGAAAAACTACAAAATTTTGAAATTCCATTATTCCGATGTGAATACTTTAACAGCAAATTTGATGGGCTACCCTAATTTTCAGTGTAAAGGTTTTAATAAAACCCTGAAAAAAAGTAGAAGAAACACTCCCTCTTTGAAATCACAATAAATGAATAAGCATACAGGGTCAATAGAGCTTAATTTGACAATATTTGCCAAGTAACCCAAGAAGATGATCATACAATGTTCTACCATGAGCTCCATTGCCATGGAATCTTCTCATCCTTTTTAATCTCCACCATCTTTTTAAGGTCATATGTCTTAAAAAGAAAATATACATAGACAAAGAAAGGAAAAAAAAAACAATTACCTAGGCTATACCAAAACTAGCTCGCTTCTAAGGTTTAGGGTTTTATTTTTGTCTAATTTCTCATAGAACTCTCTTGCTAACTTTGTGGTTTCATATTGTTTCAAAAGGATGAAGATATGTTTATCGGGCTAAGGCTTGTTCTATCCCTTGGATTTAATCCTTAATAATTGTAAAATAGCATTTGATGATCATTTGGGAACAAAAATGCTCCTCTGAATATGATTGATCGGTAGGTTGTACCTCTGGGCACAAAGGTTTTAAACATTAGTTCTTGCTTTATAATGCATAGCTGTTAAATACAGTATTGAGGACTGTTGTTTGTTCAACCCAATCACTATTTTTTTAAGAGGGGAAGGAGTAAGCTAATTGTGAGAGGTGGCTAAAAGGAGCTAATCTATTCTTAACCTCACTTCATAAGTGACAGCAAAATTAAATGGAGACAATCATGAATCACAGGAGGATGGGAGTTGGGTAACTAATTGGCCTATTTTCTGTGCTGTCAGAATCCTCTCAAGCAATTTTCCTCAATTATAACTGCAAATCAGCATACTATTTCCTCCACAGAAGCTATCCATTGCCTGTGGACTAACGAGGTGTCCTGGGATAACTTGGGAGGATCTGTTGGAGACCACTTTCTGCTGGGGAATGATTATGAGAAGCTCACAATGAAACGCAAGCAAAAAACATGTCTCCCTCTGAGTGGACATGGGCAAAGAGCCATGAAGAACAGTGGGAGGTATGGAGGCCTTGGACAATGCATCACTTGGGCCATGGCTTCCCATTCACTCCCAAGAAAAATACCCTCAGTCTAAAACTGGAGGCTCTACATTCTCTGGCCCCAACCAGCCTTTCCAAACTCAGCTGACTCCTCCTCTTCTTCCTTACATTGTCAGGGGATTGATGGATAATAACAAGGAAATGGCCAATATTTACAGAGGTTCAAAAGGAGCTTTACATGTATTCTTCATATCTATACATGCATTATGGTGTGGTGGACAGAGAGCTGATCTCAAAACCAGGAAAAAGTGGGTTCAAATCCTGGCTGTGAAGTATACTGGTTAAGTGACCCCCAGACAAGTAATTTATTAATACATAAAAGACAACATCACTTATCTAATCACTTAAAGCATAGATAAAAGTCAATAAGTGGCCCCAGGAAAGTGATGATTCTTCTCCTGAAGTTCCCTATATAAATGAAATCACAGGTATTTTTTTCCTGGTTCTATCCCAGATCACTTGATTTTCACAAGGAATATTTTCAATTTTCAAAAAAGGAAACTGAGGCTGAGCCAGGTCAAGTGACTTGCCCAAGGTCACTGAGTTAATACATGTTTGAGGCAGGATTGGAACTTCAGTCTTCCTGGCTTTGAGATCAGCTTTCAATCCAGTACACTATCCACTCTATCCAAGTGCAGTACTCTACATCTAGGTCACTCTCTTTTGTTTTGGAGAGAGTAGGAAATCCCTTCATGCTTGCTATCAACTTCCCACCCACTGAAATTTTCCTTTCTTCCAAGACTCAGTTTGAAAGCCACCTCCATGTTCTCTTCCCTGATTCTGACCTTCAATTTCAATTCTCATAAGACTTCATTTTCTCCTTGTCTTTATTTTTCTATTGCCAATTATCTTCAAATAATATCTCTATGTGTTTTATTCTCCCGCTAGGTTGAAGGCAGGGATTCTCTCCCCTCAGATATATTTATCTACTTTCACAAACAGAAAAGGTGATTAACAAATGTTTTGTTGACTTGAATTTACTGTCTTAAAGAACTATTACTGGGGTAACTCCAGGGAAACCTCTGTAAGCCAAACAAACAAATGAAATACACACCAAAGAACCAAGCCAATTGTCAAAGTTGGCTTCCTTCTCTTTTGGATAGACTTCTCATAAGTTGCTTTTCCTCATGGTCACAGAAACCACTCACAATCCATTCAGGGTCTTTCTTTCATTCTTCATTTATGCTTAATTCGTCATGTCCCTCTCTGTGATTACCCAATCTTATACTTCATCTGGGGCTATCGTGATGGGTGGCTTTGTCTTTCACACAGAAAGAACACTAGGATGTGCCCCCCTGGAAGTGCCCTGACATTTCCACATGCTATCTGGAGTAGGCCAAATAGCACTGGACTGTAAGAAAAGAGACTAGGCTCCAAGACACAGGTCTACCCCATACAATTAACAAATTAAATTTCTGTGACTCAGTTTCCTCATCTTGTGGTTTCCCTAGATTTACTCTCAGATCTTCAGTTCTGAAGGGAGAGGATCTGGATTCAAATCCTGTCTCTGACATGCTATCTATGTGATTCTGGGTAAATCACTTCACTACTCTGGTTCTCAGTTTCATCCTTTGTGAAACGAGGAAGTTGGATTAAATCATATCTAAGGTCCCTTTCAGTTCTAGCTCGGGAATCCTACATGTGACTCTTCGAGTCATTTGCCCTGGGCCTCAGTTTCCTTAGTGTAATGTGGGGATGGTAATAGATGGCTTCTGGATTCCCTTCCAGTTAATAATAATAATAATAATAGTTATTGCATTTGCTATATACTTAAGCACTGCACAAATGTTATCTCATTTAATTAAATGCTAAGAAGTAGGTGATGTTTTAATACTGTTTTTATATATGAGGTAACTAAGATAAGCAGAAAGTAAGTGGCTTGCCCAAGCTAGATTTGAATTTAGGTCTTCCTGATTCTAGGCTCAGCACTCTATCCACTGAACTGCCTAAATGCCTCCAAACCTATGATCTTTTGAATCTCTCTGAGGTCCAGTACATAAATTAGATTAAATGACCTTGGAGGTCCTTTCCTCCTCTGGCTGATCTCCCCTGGAGAGAGTCAACTCCCCCTTTCTGTGCCAAAATCTCCATCTTTGTAAAAAATAGGGGTTTGGTAAATGGAGCCAAGATGGTAGAGTAAAGGCAGGAACTTCCCCAACTCTCCTCAAAACTGCTCTAAATTCCTTTAAACAATGATTGTAAACAAATTTGAGAGTGCCAGAATACATAAAAAGGTAAAGTGGAACAATTTTTCAGCAGAAGACAAAGGTCAGCAGGAAATCTCTGTGGCACCAAAGTGAGAATCCACCATGCAGTTCCACCCCAGGCTACATGGGTGCTGCTCCCACCTCAGTCCAGGCACCAGCAAAGCAGGAACTGGTATTGGGACCTTTGAATCAGTAGCAGCACTGGCAGTTTCTAGACCTCTCAGCCCAGAGATACCAAAGATGACTTCAAAGATTGACAGGAAATGTTTGTCAGTAGGGTAAGAGGGCTCTGGGAAACCAGAAAACCAGGAGTGGGCATAAGTGGTGGTGGATGTGGCAGCTTCTGGAGGCCAGCCCATAGGAGATCTCTTTACTAGCACTGAGGAAGGACCTTGTTGCTTTAGAACCCTAAATCTTACAGCCACAGTGAAATGGGGGCACTCCTCACAATTCCAAGGCAGAAAAGAATATTTGTGATCAGGTCTCTAGGAGAATCTCTAAAAACAGTTGTATAAAACCCCTGAAACTTAGGACATTATACTTTCAACCCCGGAAACAGAGCCCAACTTTAACAAAGACTTAAAAGCCAAGTAATAGACTGGGGAAATGAGCAAACAATAGAAAAAGATTCTGACCATAGAAAGTTACTATGACAAGATTGAATGACAATGAAGAAGATTAAAAAGACAAATCTCCTATATTCAAAGCCTCCAATAAAAACAAAAATTGGTCTCAGGCCATGAAAGAGCTCAAAAGGGATATTGAAAATTAAATAAGAAAGATGGAGAAAAAATTGTGAAGAAAAATGAAAGTGATGCCAAAGAAAATACAAAAAGTTATTGAGGAGAAGAATGCCTTAAAAAGCAAAATTGACTAAATGGAAAAGGTACAAAAGATCATTAGAGAAAACAATTCTTTGAAAATTAGAATTGAGCAAAAGAAGCTAACGACTATGAGAAATCAAGATACAATAAAAACAAAACCAAAAGAATGAAAAAAATAGGGGAAAAAACATTGTGAAATATCTCATTGGAAAAACATCTGACATGAGAAATAGTTCCAGGAGAGATAATTTTAAAATTATTGGTCTACCTAAAAACCATGAACAAAAATGAGCTTAGATATCACCTTTCAAGAAATTATCAAGGAAAACTATCCTGATATTCTAGAAACTGAGAGTAAAATAGAAATTGAAAACATCTACTGATCACCTCTTTAAAGAGATACCAATTTATATAAGATAAATCTATATAATTTTATATTTATATAATTTATATAGATTTATATAAGATGAAAACCCCCAGGAGTATTATGGTCAAATTCTGGAACTCCTAGGTCAAGGAGAAAATATTGAAAACATCCAGAAAGGAAAAAATTCAAGTATGGTGGAGCCATTGTCTGGATATCACAATATTTAGCACTTTCCACTTAAAGGACTGGAGGATTTGGAATATGATATTCCAGAGAGCAATGAAGCAAGGATTACAACCAAGAATCACCTAGCCAGCAAAACTGAGCATACTTCAGGTAAAAGATGGATTTTCAATGAAATAGAGAACTTTTAAGCATTCATGATGAAAAGACCAGAGCTAAATTTAAAAATAAATCTGATTTTCAAATAGAGAATTAAGGAGAAATATAAGGAGGCAATTAGGAAAGAGAAATAAGGGCCTTAAGGTTTATCTATTTACATTCATACATGGGATGATAATACTTGTAACTCACAAAATGTTCTCATTATTATGGCAATTAGGAGTTTATGTAGACAAGGGGCATGGATGTGATTTGAATATGAAGGATAACATCTAAAAAATAAAATAAAGGGATGAGAGAAGAATGAACTAGGAGAATGGGAAATTATCTTCTGTAAAAGAGGCAAAAAAAGAACTTTTACAATGGGGAAGAAGAGAGGGAGAGGAAGGAGAGTGAGCAAACCTACCTTACTTTTATCAAAATTGACTCAAAGAGGAAAAAAGCATACATACTCAATATGGGTATAGAAATCTACCTCACCCTGCAGAAAAGTAGTAGAAATGAGATATAAGAAGGGGGGTTAATATCAAAACATTTTTGAGGAAACTCAGGGTGAAAGAAGAGAGAAAATAGGAATTCGGTCTAGACAACCTTTGAGGTTCCTACCAGCTTTAGAGTCTTGAACCTATTGAACAAGATACTTCATTTCTGGGAACCTTTCAGTTTCCTCCTCTATAAAATGAGAGGATTAGAACAGATAGCCTGTAAAGTCCATTTCAGCTCTAATGCATTCATTTTTAAAAGCAAAACAAATACTAGACAATTCAGTTATCCCCAAACAATCCCCTTTGCTTGGGAATAATTGACTCAGTTATAAAGAGCCAATTATTCTAGCAAGAAACTGTTCTGCTTATTGTAAGTTTATCCAGGGAAGGGACCTTGTGTCCTATAGATGAAGCCCTTCTAGTATAGACTTCAAAGGGATGTGCAAATAAATGAGAGA
Source organism: Sminthopsis crassicaudata (assembly GCF_048593235.1). NCBI lineage: Eukaryota > Metazoa > Chordata > Mammalia > Dasyuromorphia > Dasyuridae > Sminthopsis > Sminthopsis crassicaudata. The sequence continues at coordinate 52,539,448 of NC_133623.1, read as the reverse complement.
GCCAAGACTGGAGGAGGGTACCAGCCCTCAATCTGTAGACAAAGAGAATTATGAAAAGTCTTTATGAAATATACATGGTATAACGTGGCCAGTAGGAGGAAGGTGGGTGTCCCTCAAGGATCTATCTTGGGCCCTTCCTTGGCAATCTTTTGTAGCCTCATGTATTCCATAATCATCTCTCTTAATTCCTACTAATCTTCTTCTTGAACTCTAATCTTGCACTGACAACTGCCCACTGGACCATTGCCCCAGATGTCCCATCAGCATCTCAAAATCTGGGACATCTACATATCCCAAATGAAATTTAAATCCTCATTCCTCTAGATGCCACCATTTCTATCAAGGGGTCTAGCATCATCCCACTAATTCAAATTCACAATTTCAGATTCATCCTTAACTTTTCTGTCTTTCTCTCCTACTCCCTCTTAACGAATGCTCAAAGCTTGTCAATTCTAACTCTATCCCATCTATCCCCTTTCCCTGCTCCTACAATTGCCATCTTAACGGCCCTCCTTCCCTGGACTATTGTTATAACCTCATAGTTGGTCTCTTTGATTCTAGTCTTCTCCCTTTCCAATCCATACTCTACAGAACTCCTTAAATCACAGCCTTATTACTTCTATTTCTTCTAGGATAAAGGATCAACCACTCAGGCTAGCACTTAAAGCTCTTCACAGTTTAGCTCCCATCTCCTTTGACAACCATATGTAACAATATGTCCTTCACATACTATATTTTCAGGTAAACTGAACCACAATCTAGTTCTAAAATTCAGCATTCAACCTCTTACCCCTGTGTATTGGCCCAAGTCATGCCCAATGCTTGGAGTAGACACCCTCCTCCTTTCATGTTCTCAGAATCTTTTTTTTTTTAATTCTTCAGTGCTCAATTCAGGAGGGACATCCTCTCAAAAGCCTTTTCTGATACTACCAGCTGTTAATTCCCTCACGTTGCTCATCAACTTGTATTCAGTCAGTAGAAATTAAATTTCTTGGAGGTAGTGACTGTTTCCTTTTTATCTTTATCCCTAGCACCTAGTATAGTAGGCAGCCACACAGTGCTGTGGTGAATAAAGTGCTAAGCCTAACAGAATCATCTTCCTGAGTTCAAAACTGACTTCAAGACACTTACTAGCTGTGTGACTCTGGGCAAATCATTTTACTGTGCCTCAGTTTCCTCATATGTAAAATGAGCTGGAAAAGGAAATGGCCAACCACTCCAGCATCTTTGCCAAGAAAACTCCAAATGGGGTCATGAAGAATTAGACACAATTGAAAAATGGCTGATCCTTGCATAATGCCCATAGTTGAATCTTAATTTTATAAATGATTTAATGCACAAACTATCCAAGTGAGGATCCAAAAAAGGGATACCAAAGAGAGTCACGTGTGTTTACAGACGTCTGACACAGGGTGCAAAGGGAGTTCTCTTTTTGCGATGTTCCCTATATGCTTCTGTTGTACTGCATAGATAAAAGTCAATTATACTATGGGTTTACCCTCTTCAACTACATCCCAATAGTCTCTCAATTGACGAAGGAAAGACAGAGTAGATAAAAAATGTGACATAGTTGGCTGACTAATCAATCCATTGCGTTAAGCCATCAGACCACCTATTTCAGAAAGGATCTTCATGTTTTCAGTGAGCTAGGTCCAGAATTGCATAGAAGGAAGAGATAGGCTTGAGTCATGTTTGAGAAACTATATAATGCTTTTAATGATCTCAAGATGCAGCCAGAGAGGTTTCTTCATCCAAGATTTCTCAACGTAAATAAAAGTTAGTCAGGGTGTTCAGTAGTTAGATCAATAGGCCTGGAGCTTAGAAGACCTGAACAAGAAGACATTTACTAGCTGTGTGACCCTGGGCAAGTCATTTTATCCAGTTTCCCTCAGTTTTCTCATCAATAAAATGAGCTGGAGAAGGAAATGGCAAACCACTCCAATATCTCTGCCAAGAAAACACCAAATGGGGTCAATGAAGCGTCCGGCAAGACTAAAAAAAAATGGCTGAACAACATTTAGCACAGTGCTTGGAACAGAACAGGAGCTTAATAAATGTTGACTGTATTGAATTGAAGGAGGGTGGAGCAAAGTGGCTGTTAGGTCCTTGTGACCAAACGTTCTAGGAACTGCAACAAGCCTTTGTGTCCATTTGCCCACTTCATTCTCTATTCACTCCATCTTAAGACCTTCTAAAAAAGGAAGGCAGCACATCCAAGTAAAGAGTCACACTTGCTTTAAACTTTGCATTCCCAGAACTTGGTATTAGCTCATTTATTTGGAGCTGGAAGGGATGTTAGAAGTCATTCCAATGACCTTTATTTTGCAGAGGAGGAAACTGAGGTTCAGAGAAGTCCTCTGGATTTTCCTGTCTACAGCAAGATTTGAACTACAGTCTTCCTGATTGTAGGCCTAGCACTTAATTCACTGTGCCACCTGGTGTATAGCAGGGACTTAATAAATGCTTATTGAGTAGTTGATTAATCATGAAGACACTGGTGATTTAATTAGCAACCAGTTCAGCTTGAAGGAGCCGCGGCTGCACTCTTTCAACTTTTCCATATAGCAGTAATGGATAGAGAGCTAGTCTTACAATTAAGAAGATTTGGGTTCAAGTTCCCCACCCCAATCCCCAACCCACTGATCGTGTGGCTCTGGACAGATGTATTTTCTCTCTTTGTGCCCCAGGAAAGCCTTAAAAGACCATTTATAGAAGAGATGTCATTCAGCATTGAAGAAAGGACCTTCATCAAAGGGAGTTTCCTGTGGCAATGAGATCATGTCTGGGACCACATATCTAGAACAGTGACAAGTGTTAGGTACAGAATTTGTGAATCTAAATAAAACCTGGAATCTCTTTGGAAGTCATATCAAATTCCAAATCACATGGTTTTTCACAGGATAATAGACCTAAAACTGAAAAGGATCGCAGGGACCTTCAATTCCAATCTCCTCATTTTACAGAGGAGGAAATTAAGACCCAGGGAGGGGGCCCTCTGGCTCTGTACTATCCATACATATTATTTTCCACTGTTCCAATGAAATGCACAAAGTTAAAAAAGGATAGGCATTTCGTGTTTAATTATTTTTGTTGAGATGTTTTTGTCTCCTTTAACTGCTGTGGATTTTTTAATCTCAACCCAGGCACCAAATTAATTTAAATCATGTTGTTCAATTAGAAACTATAATACTCTTTGTTCCTGTTGAATAAAACCAAGAAAGGTTTGCATAAATATTTATTGTACATCTCATGCCATTTTCTGCATGATAGTAATTAGACTGGGAGCTCCATGAAAGCAGAGACTATTTCTTGTCTGAGTTTAATATCTCTAGAACTCTGTATGTAGCACGTGCTTAATAAATGATTAGTGAATGAATGAGCCTTTGAATATTGGGCTTCAAAAATCTGACCACTTTCTGTACCTTCCCAGCCACTTTTCCCTCCCCAAACACACACACACACACACACACACACACACACACACACACACATGCATTTAATCCTGTTGGGATTATGTTTAGATAGTCTCTCCCCAAAATTGACATTTACAAATCAAGGCTTGGGCAGCTTTGAATTTAGTTTGATAATGGAAGATGGCTACAAGTTACAGGGCTCATAAATCAAATTCAAAGAAGGCAGCAAGAACATAATATAATGGGTGTCAGATTAAAGGCAGGCTTCAACTTGCCTTTGATCCAAGTTGTGGCCTAAAACATATTCTCCCAGTGATGAAACTGATTTTCTAGCTAACATCATTGCCTAACCTGCTGCCCAACTCCCCTTTCTCCCTCTCTATGGTAGTCAAATTTCTCTTCCATAATTGAGTCAAGATAGCCTTTGGGAATTTTTCTCATCTGTTTGCAAGGATTGTGACTCAATAAATGAAATCCAGTCACGAAAATTGGTAAATGGATCATTTAAGCACAACCACTGAAGTCCAAGTATTGAACTTCGATCAAAAAGCATAATCTAATCTAGTGATAAGAATTCAATTCAAGAAATAAAAGCATGGAAATAGTACTGGTGTTATACCATCTGGGGTCACATGTGTACAAACCACTAGTATGTAGTATGAAGTAGTAAGTAGTATGAAAGAAAACTTAGGAGAAGACTTATGGCTCCCATTCTTGATCACACCCACAGATTAATAGAGATGGAGCATGAGAGGGCAAATAGAGAATTTGAGCAACCACCCAAACTACTACAGAATTACTGAGAATTGAAACTAAATTTCACTACTACTAAAACTACTGAGAATCGAAAAGACAGGTTGAGCCACACAAATGGTCTGCACCCTAGTGCCTCTTCTTCTTACTGTCAGGAAGATTTCCTGGCCTTCCAGTTTTCAATGTCAATCCCTTGGGTTTCAGCAGTCAGCTGACACTCTAATACCAACCTGGCCTGTTTTTTCCAAGTTAGACTTATTCCTATACAACATTAGAGTCCTTTACTCCCCCCCCCCCACACTTGCTGTTTTCTGAGGGTTTGCTTAATCATCCATACTCATTCACTCACATGACAAATAGTTTTAAAGCTCTTATTATATGACAGACACTATGTTGGATGTTTGTGACATGGACCAAAAATGAAGTGAGCTGTGGAAGAAAATACATGTACGTAGAAATTAAATACAAAATGTATTCAAAGTATACACAAAGTAACTACCTAAGGGTATATGGTATTAATAACAGTGGGGAGGCTTTGAATAAGAGGTAGAACCTGAGCAGAGTTTTGAAGGAAGCCAAGAATTTTATGAAGTAAAGGAGAAGGAAGAAAAAGTATACTCCAGACATAAGAGACAGCTTGTGCAAAAGAATAGAAATGGGAGATGGGGGAAAGGAGAAAGTAATGGGAAAATAATGTATTAAGTGTCTGCTATGTGCCAGGTGCTCAAAAGATGGGATAAAACAATCTGTCAGCCCAAAAAACTTGGAAGACTGGCCAAAAAAAGGTCTCTGTCACCCAGGTAAAAGGAGACCTCAATCTAGAACAGTACAGCAAATCAGCAGCAATCCCCAACTCAGCAAATCAGTGGGAGATACAGAGCCCCAAGGTGGTGGAGAAGGCAAACACAAATAGAACCCCACCCCCATGTGCCTCTGCATAGCCAGGAGAACCAGCAGACTCCACCTCTGAGAGCCATCATATGCTTCAGCTCATCCTGGGCAAACAGGTAGCCTCCAAAGGCTGTCAGACCACCACATGCTTCAGTGTAGCTCTGGTGAAACACATTACTGGCCCCAGCACATGCCAGACACCAGCATTAAGACCCCAGCTCAGCACCAAGTTAGCTGACAGATCCTTACAGTTTTCAGCAGCAACAGTCATCCCCAATCCATTCCCTCAGTGTAGCCATGAGAGTCCCCTATGGATCTCAGGACCACATCAGTGCAGCACCAGGTAAACAGCCATGGCCTACAGCCCCCGACATAAGAAGCTTGTCATAATGCTCCTTTCACTGTGGGAGCAGAGCTCAAGTTTGGAAGAAAGGAAAAAGGTAAAAAAAAATAACAAAAAAAGAATCTGATCATTAAAAAGTTATTATGGTGACAGGGCATACCAAAACACAACTTAGAAGAGGATAGCAATGTCAAAGGACCTATGGGCAAAACCCTAAGTTAAAACGAGAAGTGATCTCATACTCAGAAAGAACTCTTGGAAGAGCTCAAAATGGAGCTTAAAATCATATAAGAGAGGTAGAAAAAAATTGGGAAAAGAAATGAGAGTGATGTAAGAGAATTATGGGAAAAAAAAGTCAATAACTTAGAAAAAGAAAACAAGTATATAAAAACTAGAATTGGTCAAATTAAAAAGAAGTACAAATGCTAACTGAGGAAAACAACTCATTAAAAGTTAGAATTGGGCAAGTGAAAGCAAATGACTCTATGAGATGTGAAAAATCAAGGAAACAAATTCAAAAAAATGAAAACATAGAATCAAATGTAAAATACCTCATTTGAAAAACAATTGACCTAACAATAGATCCAGAATCTACAATGTCAGAATCATTAAATTACCTGAGAGCCATAATCCAAAGAAGGACCTTGATAGCATCTTTCAAGAAGTTATTAAGAAAAACTATCCTGATGTTCTGGAACCAGAGAAGACACTGTCATTAATATGGAAATGTGTTTTACATGATATCATATGCATAACCTATGTCAAATTGCCTACCATTTTAGGAAGAGGAAAGGGGAAGGAGAGAGAAAAATTTGGAATTCAAAATCTTGTGAAAATGAATTCTAAAAATTCCTTGACATATAATTGGGAACAAATAAAATACTATTAAAAAGAAAAAAATATATAGAAACATCATAGACAGGTGAATGCTTTGAATGGATAAAGACTAAGATATCAATAGGACATTCATTTGGAGATGTGAAAATAGCCTGCCTCAGGCCACCTGTATAATATCTCAAGGATCTATATGGGGAATGCCTCTCCAGAAGCAGAGTTCAAAACTTTTTCCCATCACTTAGTAGTTGATATTTAGAAGCTGCTGTGCCTGAAAAATCCATCATCCTATGACCAATCTCACCAGACTAAGCCAGATTGGTTCTCACATACTCCATCCCTGGGACTAGACTAAAAGACCTTCCAGCTTGGTAGGAGAGCTAGAGTTGGCATTCTACCAGAATATATTTTGAGAACTCTGGATTACCTATATACCATGATAAGGGATCTCCACTTTGAGGAAAGGTCAATGACAATACACTATGTCAGTCATGTCTAACTCAAATAAAAACAGTGGTCACTAAATTGTACATAAAGATTCCTCCTGGTCACAAAATGACTTAGAAAAACACATATCATTATGTTTTGTTATATTATTTATTTTGTCAAATATTTCCCAATTGCATTTTAATCTGATTCAGGTCCCACTTAGAGTGTTGTATGCAGCAGTACCTCTTGTTTGACACTTCTGCATTACATTAAATACTGTTCGAAGTACTACAGATACCAAAAATATTACACTACTGGGATTACCTCTCTCTTGGCAGCAGTAGAGAAGTGGTTGCTATGGATGAAGATGAGAATGGTGGGCCCCTTCTCCATGAGATGTAGTTCCCTTTCTGATGGCTATGGGGGGTGAACTGGAAGCAGAGCTGGAATTTGAAGGGTATGCTAGAATATCCTTGGAGTTTAATAAATGCTACTTGATTGACTGAAGGGCAATTCAATTTCTAGGAATTGTGGACTCTGGCTTCTGGACTGTGTCCGTGGGAAGATGGTAGTCAATACGGTTGTGGCTATTGATGTTATTATTTTGTTGTTGTTGTTGTTGCTGGTCCTTCCCTTTTGAAGAAGACAAATGACATTATGGGTGATGACTTATATATACTGGATTTAAACAAGGCAGAGTTGCACAAAAACTCTCTTCCAGAATTATCCAAGTTCGGGGGCAAGATAAAAGTCAGGATGACCGGTGTTGGCCCAGGATACAGTAGGTAACCTTGAAGTAATTGATGCTTAAGTAAGCACTAAATTACCTATAGTGCCTGCTGTGGCCTTTATCTGTGCCAAATTGTTCTCAGCCACTTATCCTGCTAGGGGAAGTCTTCACAGGCTTGGGATAGAACACCCCTAATTAACCAATGGGTTTGAAGTCTGTTGGTTACTTTCAATCTCCTTTTTTTTTTTTTTTTTTTTTTTTTTTTTTTTTATTGGCGTGTGACCACCGAACATGCTATACCTTCTTAGAGCCACAGGTGAGAGTTGAGTAATAGGTGAACACCAAAAGTGGAAAAGCAGTCTTGAAAAAGTTTCAGCAAGATCTCATATCAGAAGTGCTAATCCTCCCTTAAAACCCCATATATCCCAATTGACCCAGTAATAGTGGTTTGACCCACCTAGCATATCCCATCTCCTGTTGTTTTGTTTTGTTTTCCTTCAAGACATTTGACTGATTCAAGTAAACCAGATTGCCCCCTGTCAGTGGCAGTTGAACAGCAGTTGGTGATGGCAATGAAAGATGGCGGGTTGCTTCTTTACAAGATTTTCTTCACCAGATGATGGTTGCAGGGAGCAGGCTGGGATATGGGACATCACATATGGGATCAGCAAGTAGGTTAATTTGGTTGGGATGATGACTGTGACTGATTTTGTATAAATGGAAAGGCCAACAGAATAAGCACAAGAACTTTAGGGCCAAATCACAGGAGTGTTCTCCCAAATCACGTTACCTCTAGAGCTCTGAGAGAGAATGCTGAGTAGTAGCTTCATGGCACACAACTTTTTGGGAACTCCACAATTTCTGATATGAATGCAGGTTGGATGATGAGTGAGCCATTCGACTGATTGCTAGAATTTCAAATTAATACTGGCTACAACAATGGTCTATATATTTGACTGTTAAACTGGAGGGAACATGAAACAAAATATTTTGTTTACTTTGCAAAAAGGGGGTGGGCTTTATAGCCCTCTCTGGCTGTAGCATTTAGGAGCAATTAGGTGGGTAATGAAGGTTACTCTCTATTACTGGTTTCAAGAGATGTTCTCAACTCAAATAAATCCAAGAAGAATGATGAAACATTTCATTTACCACAATCTCACATTCTTTCTAAATACCCTGGTTTTGGGAAAAAAATATAATTTTACCTATGTTTAAAGAAAATGTGACAAGAAAGTTGTTGCATGAATATATTTTATATTTATTATATTTTCTATGTATCTTCTATCTGGAAAACCATGACATTGAATTTTCTGCGATTCTATTGCAAATCCTAGAAAGATATAGCATCTGTAAGATAGTTCAGGTATGAATTCAAGGTCAAACAAACATGGTAGATAATTTTCAGTGTTTGTTACAGTGTTAGATTTCACTTTGTTTTAAATTTCTATCAACTCCACACTCTTATTTTTGTTAACTAAATAGGAAATATTTGGCCAAATTGAGGTAAGATGGCAAAAAGAGTTTGACTTGCTTTCCCTGCTCCCTTCCTTTAGACTCAGCAAGACTTGGTCTTTGTTTGGAACCCCATAGCCTCAGAGTGAATGTAACTAACAATTGTTTTGGGCTTTTTTTTAACTAGGTGAAAAAGATCATTCTTTGCCTCATTTCTTACCTAGCTTAATAAGCATTGCCTCAAGAAGAATGAGACCTGTTCAAGACCTTAGCTTAAAAAAACCCAAGATATACCACTGTATCCAAGACCATCTCCAGCTCTCCTGATCTATATCTTGCCACTGGACCCATTCCCTCCTTTAAATCCAATTCACTTGCATATCATAGAATCACCTTCCTAATGTTATGGTGCTCTTCGAGAATGAAGGACAAACAATAACAACCCTTGGCCTATATTTCCAAACTTCATAACTTGTTTGGTCAAGTTGGAGTTGATCAATGAAAAAACAACAAACATTTATCAAATGTCTACTATTTGACAGCTAATATGCTAGGTCGAGGATCCAAAGGCAATAAATCAAACAATAGATATGACACTTTCTCCAGCTTCCATGGAACTATCCCTTCACTATCATATTTCCTTCAACAGTCATATCATAACCTATTTTGTGTAGTTCTTGTCCATGTTTTCTCATAAATCCTTTAAATAGGATCAATTTAGTGTTGGATAAGCCATCCAACTGGATGCAGAGGATCCAGGGAAGAGGAGAGATTCTCTTGTGTTTAGACAACATCTAGGGTACCATGTCCAGCTCTGGGTATCACATTTTAAGTAAGACAATGACAAGCTAGAGAGCGGGAGATCAGGATGGTGAAGGACCTAAAGATTATGTCATATGTCATATGATAATCTGTTGAAGGAAGTATTGATGTTTATAGCCTGGATGAAAGAACATAACTGTATTTGAAAATCTTTTGGAAGAAGGCTTAGAGCTGATTTTCTTCACCCTAGAGAACAAAACTAGGAACCATGAAGGGTAATTGTGGCAAAGCAGGTTTATGGAATCATAAAGTCTCAGACTCAAATTTGATGGGGGGGTCCCAGATGGAGTGGATTATTATTATAATACTGTACTTGGAAAGGCAGTCTTGTACAGTGGCTAGAGGGTTGACCTTGGAGTGAGGAACATCTGGATTCAAGTTCTGCCTTGAATACATACTACTTTTGTGACTATGGATCCTGAGACCCTCAATTTTAGCGCTAAAAGAAGCCTTAGAAATTAATATATTCAACTCCATTACTTTATAAAGAAGAAAACTGACAACCAGGGAGATGAGGTGATGAACCCAAAGTCAAACATGGGACCATATCTCTAGAATTGGAAGGGATCTCAAAGGGCATCTAATCCAACCCTCCCATTTTATAAAGAAGGTAACTGAGGCCCAGGAAGGTGAAAGGATTTGCCCAGAGTTACAAGGATAATCCTAAATCTAGAGTTTGAAGAGACCTCAGAAGTCATCAAATTCAACTCCCTTATTTTACAAATGGAGAAATTGAGTCACAGAGAAGGTAAGCAACTTGCCCATGGTAAAAAAAAAAAAAAAAAAAAAAAAAAAAAAAAAAAAAAAAAAAACTAGCATCTCCATATATTGTATTTAACATATACTTTAACATTTTTAATATGTATGGGACTGCCTGTCATCTGGGGGGGGTGGAAGGAAGGAGGAGAAAAATTGGAACAGAAGTTTTTGCAAGGGTCAATGTTGAAAAATTACCCATGCATATGTTTTGTCAATAAAAAGCTATAATAATAATAATAAAAACAGAACTCGTATCTCTAAGACAAGATTTAAATACAGATCTTCCCGAATCTGAGTTTAAGACTCGATCTACCACCTAAATAAGTCATTCAGTCTCTGACAACTTTCTAAAACAATGAATGCTATGAAGAAATTGCCTATGTGTATCACAGGAGGGTATTTCTATTCCCAGAGTTATCTACAATAATGAAATCACAAGTTCAGACAATTCCAATTTAAAAAAAAAAACACTGTGCTAGAAGATGACTACTCCTATACTTCCATTCTTCCCTCCCAAAATATCGTGTGTATCCAAAATCTTCTCTAGTTGTTGCCATGGAGATGGGCACACCAAAAAGTTATGGGCCAAAATCTGATTCACGCAGACACACGAAGGAAAGGACCCACAGTTTCTGAACAAACTTCTGGCCCATCTTGTACAAAAGTTAACGCTTGGAACAACGTCCCAGAATGGTTAAAGATGAGACAACTGCCCTCCAACAGTAAAACGGAGATGCCGTACTTGGTGTCCGATCAAGGATACACTAGTTGTGCGCATAATAATAGCTACGTATAGTAGTGATTCAATTTTTTAAAAATCTATAAATGGCATCACCTTTCATTACTCTTTTGACTTGGGGTGAACGTGAAGTAGACTTGACATTCATATCTATTCAGGTCAGACCCTCTTAACTCTACATGGTCCAATTCTGGCTTTCCCTTAGGAAAGACTGTTCAGTCTTAATGAATGCATAGGCTTGCTTTATGTTTTCCCAAAGCCAAGAAAGGCTCAGGCTGAGCTTGGCTAATACCCAGGTTCAGAGAGCAGAGAAACATGAGATGACTGTGAATATATTAATCAAAATCACTGAGTGCCGCCAGTATAAGCAAGAGGAGAAGGGAGAAGAGGAACGGCATCTTTGCAGGCAGTGACACACCCCGGGCATAGCTCCTGACAAAACAGCACCAAGAGAGTTAGGATGGGGGGTACAGAAGGCGGAGAAGACTTTGGAAATGTGATTACCACCCTGGCGAGATGGTAAATAAACTGCCTCTGAAGGTGATAAGTTGCCTATCACCAGACCTCTTCAAGGGGAGGTTAGTTTGAACACTTGCAAGGGATAGTTTTATATGTGGGTTGTCTCTTTATTTAGAACATAAGCTCTTTGAGGGCAGGAACTGTTTCTGCTTTTTCTTTGTATCCCCATCATCTAGATCCAAAGCTTAGCATATGATAGGTGCTTAATACATGAGTGTTGGTTGATTGATTTATGGTACTGAACAGAATCCTGTTCAGATACAAGTTAGTTTAGATAAAATCTTCCAAGTTTCAGTTTCTCTGAGGATTTTTCCATCAGCTCTTTTATATAAATTGGCTATAAAAATCAGAAATGTAAACTTATCCCACTTCCCACTGTATAAATTCAAAATCTCAATGCTGCTTATCTCCTTCTCAAACTCTCTTTTCAACAGCAGAATCAACTGAGGGAATGGAGATTAAGATCACATGAGACAAGAATTTCCAAATATTTGGTTCCAGCTCTACCCCCCTATTCCCAATAAAGAGGAAATTAGGGCAGAGCAAGACCCTGATTTTTACAATATTGGAAATCTGTCTGTCTGTCCGCCTGTGTATGTCTACAGGCTGTACCAGTAAGAGCACTGGTCTTGCCACCTGGAAATCTGGGTTCAAATGTGAACTTCCACACTTACCAGCGATTTAAGGGGAGAGAAGTCAGTTGATCTCCCTGAGCCACATTTTCCACACCTGTCACATGGGGATAAACATGCTTGCACTACCTACCTCTCAGTGTTGTCCTGAGCAAAGTGCTTAGTTAAAGCCTTTTAGAAATAGTGATTATTGTCAGGAAAACGTGACTTGAGAGAAAAACATGAATTAGGTGGCGCCATTTTGACCAAAGGCTAAAAAGCACTTTTCTTTAAGATGTCATATGGTTAATTTCATTGTGTTTTCATTGGTGCTGCTCTGAAATCGGAGACAGGGAGTAAGGAGGCCTAAAGTTTGAATTACCAGACGTGCAGATTTTGTTTCCTATATACAAAATGCCCCATCCTAACTCTGTGCCTTTCTCTAAGTTGTGCTCTGCCTCTCACATCACCTCACAGAACCCACAGCTTTCTTCTAAGTACTTTCTAGGTTCCAGGTCCTAGTGGAGACTTTTCTTGATTCCCCATTCCCCAACCCCCATAAAAAGAAAGACCACTTTTTCTCTCTGAATATTTGGTGAGGGAAACAACAAAGCACCATCTTTTGAGATGGTCAGTGCCCAATTCATGTTCTGATTATCTCCCTTACTTCTTCTACTAGGAAGCAAAAATCACTCTCAATTACTAGGCAAGCCTTTCCCCCATCTTACTTTTTGTTATCATTGCTCCAGGAAGCTGCAGGGTGGTAACCCCTACTCAATCTTCCAAGCACCCTATGAAAAACATCATAATACACCTTCATCAAACCTAGCTAGAGTAATGAATCAGTTAAACAGTTAACAGATATTGCAAATGTTGGCTGTGTGCTGGGTGCTGGAGATACAAAGAAAAAATGAAATAATTTCAACTTTCAGAGAGCTTCTATTCTAACAGGGGAGAGATAATGTACATATTTAAGTATATACAAGATATACACAATTTTTCTTCAGGGAGGCTATTTACTGGGCATCCACTCTGCCCTACTCTCAAGGAGCTGGCACTCTAATGCAGTTGGTAGAAGGGAGATCTTGTTTTTTCCCCACCGCTGGAGCTCTTCCATCAAGGGCTATGTGGAGAGTACCCATGATTCTGACTGGGATGGGATTTGATAAGCTTTGAGATCATAGCTAATGTATTTGCCAAGAAAACCCCATGGGGGTCACAGAGAGCTTGAACATGACTAAAGTGATTCAACAAGACATCCCTTTCCACATGGGGATTCTAAAATTCCGATAATGAGTAATTGTGTTCAAATCGTTGTTCTTCCCAAGGGCATTTGTATCAGGAGCTCTCTAGAGAGATCATGCTTTGACCCAAGGGAATCAGTGTATGATGGTGAGAATTTCAGATAATTTAGTAGGCCAACAGGAAAATTCTTTGGAATACGAGAAGCTTTGGGGAGTATCTCTTCTTGTAGGCTTGATTGTTGACATGTAAAAGGGGCCTAGAACATAATTACAAAGATGTTTAATGGTTACATATGTATGATGTATGTAATGTATTTTTTCTTCTCCCCACCCAAAAACCGTATTTACTTTTCAAAGACTTACAAACCGCCAGATCTGACATTAGGAAACAGTACTAAGGCAGAAAGGAAGGAAGAAAGATACAGAAAGGTCACTGGAACTAAATTCTGACACCATGAAGTCAGGTTTTCCTCAAATAGGCTCTGATTTGGGGGGAAAAGAGGTAAAAATAGTGACTTCTCCACAGCCTGATCAGCAATATTCTTTGCTGGGGAAAAAAATGAAAGACAATTTTAAACTTAGGATGATGATGCATAATTAAACACATAAATGTCAAATTCAGAAATAACCCAGAATTCAAGTGTAAAAATGTAGTTTTTAGAATAATTAGCTAAGCATCAAGACCTATAGAAATATATGGAGATGTGGGTACCACCTGTTCCATTGTGCAAACATGCCTTTCACTCAAAGCCATTTCTCTATTTTAAAGTATCTCCAAGTTATACTTTGCTAAGGGTACCTGGTTTGGGGGCCTTGAATTTTGATTGCTGTCCTAGGAATATCTTCTGGGCTTGAAATTTCCTTATTAAAGGGATCTCCCGGGTGAGGAAACTGCCTCTACCAATACAAGTTAGTCTCTTCTCTTGCAACTTCTAGTCTTAGAGAATTATAAAGAAAACAGGTTTGGTGATTTTTTTTAATACTGGGAAAAAGAGGAAATACAAAGAAAGACTAAGACCCCTGCTCAACACGGGGAGGATAATGATAGCAGATGACAGAGAAGAACAACCCTTACTTTGCCACTATTTCTCTGACAAGCAGAATATCATTTACTCTAGAAAGGACTGAACGAAAGGAACTAATACAAAGAACATTAGAGAGATAATAAGAACAGTCAGTCACCAAGCATTTCTTGAGCACTTACTACGCGCAGGCACCGTGTTAAGTGCTGGAGACACAAAGAACACGAAAAACACAGTCTAAGTCCTCGAGGCCTTCACATTTTAATGTGGGAGACAACACGCTAACCACTGGGTACATACAAGATGTATGCAGAATGAAAGGAAGATCTGATCTGACAGAGGAGGGCATTAGCAGCTTGAAGACTAGAAGAAGACCTTCTACAAAAGGTGAGATTTGAGCTTAGTCTTGAAGGAAGCCGGGAAAATAACATCATTTCCTTTAGGAGAGGGCAGGTCAGGGGGATGCTGCAGTTACAATCCATCTACATTTTAGCAGAGCATTTGCAACGTGTTATCCTTGTACATAAGATGGAGAGAGATGGGCTGGATGACAGTTCAGAACTGTGCAAATGCTTTCACCCCAAACACAATCTTATGTCTGTGGAGGAAAGAGCCAAAGCAAGAAGAAGCATGAGCTAACTATAAAGAAGGCTGGAAAAAGAACTCTGGGAGATGACTATGAACCACTACATAGAATTCCCAATCCCTCTATTTTTGTCCACCTGCATTTTGGATTTCCTTCACAGGCCAATTGTACACTATTTCAAAGTCCGATTCTTTTTGTACAGCAAAACAACTGTTTGGACATGTAGACATATATTGTATTTAATTTATACTTTGATATATGTAACATGTATTGATCGACCTGCCATCTGGGGAGGGGGGAAGGAGGGGAAAATTAGAACAAAAGGTTTGGCAATTGTCAATGTTGTAAAATTACCCATGCATATATCTGGCAAATAAAAACTAATAAAATAAAAAAAGAAGGCTGGAGATGGTATCTGGGGAGAGAAAACAAGAGAAACTGATGGATAAGGAACAGAGGTGAAGGCCTGAGCTGAATGATGAGAGGAAAGAGAAAATGAATAAGGAAAGGAGTGCAAACAAATGAGGAAGGAGAAGGGCTCCAGCTAAAAGAAGAGAACTGGAAAAGCAGGAAGATGAGGAGATTCAAGACTCAACAAAAGAGAGAAGTTACTTGATAAGAGAAAGGTAACTTGTTAGTATGTTATCAAGGGAAAGGTGTGGCTAACAAAATGATAAAGATGCACAAAAATCCTGCACACTATTCATCAGAAAAGTTCTCCAGGGGAACTGCAAGCAGGAACAACAGAGGCCTAGGATCTTGCTTCCAGCAATGATGGACAGAAGGAAGAACTTTATAGTAACCGCCGTTGGCTGTGCTCTGTTTCTGTTTCCACTATAGCTCGAGGGACTACCATCTAAATTCAAGTGCAGAGTGCTATTCCCCAAAGAGAAGAGAATTAAAGGACACCCCTCCACCTTTGAAGTTGTCTCTTTGTTGTTATTTAGCCATTTCAGTCATGTCTGACTCTGTGACTCCATTTGGGGTTTTTGTGGCAAAGATTCTGGAGTGGTTCGCCATTTCCTTCTCCAGCTCATTTTACAGAGGAGGTGAACAGGATTCTTGCCCAAGGTCACAGAGCTAGTAAGTGGTCGAGGTCCCATTTGAACTCAGGTAATTCCCGACTCCAGGCCCAACATTCTATCTACTGCCCCACCTAGCTGCTCAACATGCTCACTTACTGGACCACTTACTAGTCTTACTAGACTTACTTGTCCACTATCTTAGCTTGGTAGAATTAGCCGGGATTTCACCTCTGCTGCCAAGGTTTTCGAGATGCCAAGGTCACTTACATGCCCTGGTGCCATATTAGAAAAGTCCTTTCAAAACTATTGCCTAAAATGAGATGCAGCTCTGGGATATCTTGGGGGAATCAAAGTAGAAATATTCTGCCACTGTCACTATTCATTAATATTTATCATGCATCCCCAAATGGACAGAGATCGTATGCATGTCATGGACCTACCCTCAGGAGCCATATGCTATGATTCATCAATCTATTATTATAATCCATCTCCCACACAGCTGACAACTTGATCTTCCTGAAATAGTACAGCTCTGTCCAGGTCACTCCCTTCTTCTACAAGCTCCAGTGGCTCCCTCTTGCCTCTTGGAGCAAATGTAAACTCCTCTCTTTGGCATTTAAGTCCTTCACTATCTCTCTCCAATTATCTTTGCAGGTTTATTGTATACTATTCCTCTTCATACATATTCATTTCTGCCAAACTTGGCTCTTTCCCCTACCTGATACTCCATCTTCTCTTTTTAGGACTTAGCAACAGACTTTCCCCTCCATGACACTAATGCTGTCCTTACTCCCCTCCACACTTTGAAATTCCCAGATTCTTTCCTGGCTCAGCTCACGGACTACGTCTTAGACTAAGCCTCTGTTTGTGAAAACCCTCTGCCCTCTCTCCTTCCTGAAATTAGTAATTACTTTGTACAGAATATAGATGTGTGCATAAATTATATCATATATATCTGTGCACGTGTTTTTCCCTTCCCAATAGAGTATAAATTCCTTGAGGGGAGGGATTGTTTTATTTTTGTGGTTAAAACCGCAGCACCTAGCTCAATACCTGACATCTTGGCTACGATATGATTTTGAATTACTATTGTTCTCTGTAATAAGAATAATAAGGATGAAGTCATAGATTTAGAGCTAATAGGGATCTTACAGGTCATCCCTTCATCCCCCTCACTTTGCAGAGGAGGAAAATGAGTCATTTGTTCCCTTCTAGCTCTAAATCTATGACCTTATTCTTATTATTCTAATTATTTTTAGATAAAACAATAATAATTCAAATTTGTATTCTGGCACTTTTGTCATGTGGAAAGATCACAGTGTTTAGAATCAAAAAATGGGGTTGAAATTCAGTCTCTGACACTACTAATGTAACCCCAGGCAAATCACTCTACTTTTCTGTACCTCAGTTTCCTCATCAATAAAATCAAAGAGTTGTAATGGAGGAGGTCTCATCCAGTCCTCTATGATGATCACAGCCCCATGAGTTAGGCAGCTCACAAACTATTCTTGGAGTACTTATTATATACCCAGCCCTTCAGGAGTGACAATGATGATGACATCAAAGACATGAGGTCTGCCTTCACAGAGCTCAGAGTTAAGAAGAGAAAACACACCCACATGAGCAGAAGGGAAACAAGACAAGACAGTGGAGAGAGTCAACTTTTAAAGCATGTAGGATCAACAGTAAATATGTAGAAATTCCAAGGTGAGGGAGGTCAGTGAGGGCAGGGATGAGGGGAGAACCTGGGGAAGGATTCATGGAAGAGATGGGATTTCATCTAGGTCTTGAATGTACGTGATTAGATTACAAAATGAGAGAATCACAGAATTTCAGAGCCGGGAGGGACCTCTGTCCAACCCATATTGGAAAGGAGTTCCTAATCTAATGTGCCCAACTGGTGACTATTCAGATTTTGCTTGAAGACATCCAAGAAGGGAAAGGCCATTACCACTTGAACACCATCCATTCCTCTCACGGGCAGCTCTAATTATTCCTTGCCTCAATCCTCAATCTGTCACTTTGCAATTTCTCTCCATTGTTCCTAATTCTCCTTCCCATGACCAAGCATCCAAAGGAGCCAAATCTCTCTGGCGTGACAATCCTTTACATATGGGAAAGCAATTATCATGCACTACCTCATTATCCTCTTCTCCAAGGTAAACATTCCCAAAGCTTTCAAATATTTTTTTTCTTAAAGCCCTTCACAGCCTAGTTGCCCTCCCCAGAATCTTTTCCGACTCATCCAGAAGACAGTGTTCTGGAAAAAAGGCAACAAATAACATGAAGCAAAAGCACAGAGTTGAAGAGGAACATGTTGCCCTCTAGAGACAGTGAGGATACTTGCCAGATAATTACCTGGTATGGTAGTAGGAAATAACAGACGGAAAGAGGAAATGAGAACAGAAGGAAACTGGAATTTTAAAAGTCATCTGGGATCTGGAAAACAATGTGGAGGTATGCAAATAAAGTGTCTAGGATATCCATACCCTTTGAACCAGGAATCTACTGCCAGACCTATAGTTAGATCTCACTTAGGGCAAACAATAAATCCCATGAAGAGGTCACATGTGTCGAAAATTCTATTATTCAAAGTGATAATTATGTAAGATACAATTATTGATTCCAGCAGCATGGAGACTCGTGGTACAAATTTGAATAATGCAGCCATCTCATGAGGTCCTTCTTGACATTAATCAGGACCTACTCTTACTTCCATGAGATCACTGATGCACTGAAAAGCCCTGTATTTATCAAATATGTGTAGGGAGAGGCAGCTAAGTGGCACAATGATAGAGCAGCAGTCCTGACGTCAGGAAGACCTGAGTTCAAATCTAGCCTCAGACACTTAACATTTCCTAGCTATCTGACCCTAGGCAAGTTACTTAACCCCAATTGCCTCAGCAAAAAAAAATGTATAGAGGCATTTTTAGTGGTAGCAAAGAACTAGAAACAAAGAGGATGCCCACTGAAGAAGGAGCGGCTAAATACATTGTCAGATGTGAGTGTAATGGAATATGACTGTGCCATAAGAAATTAGGAATACGTATGATGAAGGCAGAGAAGCATGGAAAGACATGAACTTATGCAGAACAAAGTCATCAGAGCCAAGAAGACGATATATACGATGACTATGAATATGGAAAGAACAAACATAAAAATAATGGGAAATGCTTGTTGTCAGATTTCAAAGAACAGGCTAGGCCAGAGGAAGAGACCAAAGAAAACAACCTCCTCAAACTCATTTGAATAGATTGGGGATCTACAGGTAAGGAACTTTGCATATATTGCTATAGCACATATGGTTTTTCCCACTGATTTTTTTTTGTTATTTCTTTTTCTTTTCTAAACATTTTTAGTTATATGGGATGGATCTCTGAGACTTATCTGAGAGGGGTAAGGGCAACAGGTAGAAGAGGGATTTTAGATAATATAAAAACAAAAATTATAAATATGAATTTATTTTAAAATTTAATTTATTTAGGAGACCTTAGACCAAATAACGGACATGTAAAGGTGTTGGGATGAGTCAATGACACAATAAAAAAAAATGGTACAAGAAAATGGAGAGATGAGTCAGAGATCCTAATTTGGCTGTCATTTTAATAGTCTGGAATGAGAAGCTTAGGGTTCAAACCAAGATGGTCATATTGGAAATGGAAATGAAGAAGAGGATATCATTGAGAGACATTGTCAAGAAAAATAGAATAAAATTTAGTAACTAGCCTGAATTTCAGGGTTTGAAGGAGTCAAAAGAATGAAGGATGAATCCCAAGTTTTGAGCTTCAATAATTTGTAATTATGGGCATCAGTCAAGGAGCAAAGGAAACTGCTTTTCCAGGATATCATGATGAATGATTTGGGGATAAGTTGTTTCACTACTATATAAGTAATAGCGTTGATTTTGGTTCAGAAGAAATCACTTTGAATCCTCTCTCTGTCACCTACTATCTGCACAGCCTTACGTAAGTCACTTAACTTCACCAAACTTCACTTCACTTCTATTTTCTCATCTCTAAAATGAGCGCATTAAACGGCACAGCCTCTGAAGTCTCCACCAGATCTCCATCCAGCGTCCAAGTCATTTAAATGAGAGGGTTGGACTTGATGACTTCTGCGTTCCTTCTAGGTCTAAATTTTTCATCTTATGTGTGACTTTATACATGTCACATCACCTGCTTGTACCTCAATTTCCTCCTCTGTAAAAATGAGAGGGTTAGATTCAAAAGCCTCCTGAGATCTCTTCCAGCTGTAACTCTTTAATCTTTTTGCCGCCTTGGAGAAGTAATTTAATCTCACTGGTCTTCAGTCTCCTCATTTGAAAAGGGAACACTAGGAGGGGAAAAGTTGGAACAGAAGTTTTTTTGCAAGAGTCAATGTTGAAAAATTACCCATGCATATATTTTGTCAATAAAAAGCTATAATAATAAAAGAAAAATACCTGAGACAGAAAAAAAAGAAAAGGGAACAGTTGAATTTTCTAACTTTTAAAGCTCCTTCCACTTTTAAATCTAGAATTCTCTTTTCTGAAGTCCCAACTCTGAAATTTCCTGGCCATATGACCATTTCTTGCCTTAAATTTACTCATCTGTAAAATGGGAATGATAATACTTGCACTGCCTACTTTTTAAAATTTTTCCAAGGGAATTTCTCGGCAAACCTAAAAGTACAAAAAAGAAAGTAACTGAACCAAACACATAACAATCACAAACCAACAACCCAAACTCTGAGCTATGAAAAACAGCAAGGGCTGAGAACTGAAAGGGGCCCCTCGATCATGCTCACAGCCCTATTTTGTCTAATACCAGAAGGACAGAAAGCAGTGCATCCTCAGGATGAATTTCTACTGGCCCCAAATTACATGCCAGGAGCCCATTGCTAGCACTGACAAATCTCGTAATTAGCGGATAGGATGCACTCTCAATTACAGAAACAGATTGAGGCGCTCTCTTCAAAGATAAAGCCATTGGAAAGTGCAGAGCAGTTTAGTAGTGGAAAAGACAATTAGCCAATATCAGCCCCGGCCTCCTTCCATAGGCCTGAATGAATATACAAAGCCAACAATCACTCCACTAGAGAGGAGTTTTGCCATGACTCTGAGAGCTCAGGTGATGGATTTTCACTGAATATAATTAGAGCAAGAGGCCTCCAAGACAAATGCCCCTGAGGCAGAAAGGAAAAGAATCACTAGAAAGTGATGACTTGCTAGTACGTTCCAGGAGCCCTCCCCTAGCCCAGGACCAAGTCTACAAGGTCACTTCACTTTTCCAAGCGTACAGAGAGAGATTTTCTCCAGAGTCAGATATTAGAATTATTCTACTAGACTGGGCTCAATGGGGGATAGCTGCAGAGAATTTGACTGTAGTTCCATCTAAGGGAAAAATCTCCCCCAAATAGGGTGGTCCCAAAGAGGAACAGGCTATCAGAAAAGACAATGGGTTCCTCCATCCCAAGAGTCTAGATAGTAGATGGCCATTTTGTACAGGGGAAATTTCTGCGTAGCTATGGGCTATACAAAGAGTCTCCGAGGACCCGTCCATCTCTGAGAATCTGGGATTTTATGAACCTAAAAATACAAAGTAAATAGAGGAGAATTGCATACAGATATGCTAATTTGCTCTGATCAGGAAACAGCTGTCAGAAAGTACCAGACAGCCAAGAGCATTCAGCTTTTGTGGTTTTTCTTTTTCTTTTTTTTTTTTTTTTGCCTTGCATTTTTTTTGTATCTCATGTAACACATCTACACTTGAGTGCTATGAAATATCTTCTGCTGATAGCTGCAGGATACTTTGTTATTAAAAACCTTTTCCATCTCTTGCATGGCTGTCAAACTCAGCACAGAAGAGTTTCCCTTGAAGATGCTTATTAACAACAGGTCTAAAACTTGTTATCCAATAAAAAAAAAATCTAGATCGGAAGGGGCTTTTCCTCCTGGGGAAAAGATGAACTTCTACTAAGAAACTACTATTTCTTTCACAACACTTGTAAGGCTAGAGATACAGTATATGAATCATTGGTTTTCAATAGGACATAAATATTTCCTTCCCTCCTTTAAACTGGACTTTCATATATTATTGTAAAAAGGCACAGGTTTCATTGGTGTAAGAGACCAGGACAAAGGTGGCTAGCGAGAGAAGACTTTTCAGTCTTCTCCACTCAGCCCAGCCCATTTATTTGCATAAGATGCAAGGGGCATCATGGGAGAGTGGGGTTGAAAGGAGTTGTCTCACCTTGGTCCATGCAGATCTTTTGTAGTTCACTAGATGGACAGCCTGGGAATCACTCACACAGACTAAGAGCATGAAGAGAAATCAAAGGAGCTTTCTGACTATAAGTCAGGTAAAAGTTATACTAGAACCACCCAAAAGACAGCATTACTCTACTGGAAAAATCACAGTCAATCATATACACCAGGTTTTTCCACCTAGATGGCCTATCATCGACTCAAATGCAACATGGTCACAATGGAAAAGCCATCATCTCTCCTCCAACCCTGCACTTCCTCATTCATTTCTTTGAAGGGGCCACCATTTTTCTAGCCACCCAGAATAAGAACTTGGGAATCATCCTCTTCCATCTCCCACCCCTTCCATATTCAATCAGTTGCCCCAAATGACCAATTCCATGACATTTCTGCCCTCTGTTCCTCTCTCTTCAATCACAGCCTTTGTCTATCACGTACCTAGACACTTAGAGGAGCTTCTTACTTTATTGACCTGGGGTTCCAGCATCTCATATTACCAATCTCTCTTCCATACAGCTGCCATAGAATCACAACTGAAAGGGAACACAAAATAAAGTCTGACACATGCATGAACAAACGTACATATGTTACATACTTATCACATGCTTGACAGGGGTCAGCCTTTCTTTTCTTGATGACCTCCAGTGATGGCAAGAGCCACTACCTCCTGAAGGCCTTCCATTCCATTTGAGGGTAACTATAGTCAAGAAGACCAGAGTTCATCTGGGAAATGAGTGTGAACCACTACATAGAATTTCCAATTCATCTATTTTTGTCCACCTGCATTTTTGATTTCCTTCACAGGTTAAGTGTATATTATTTCAAAGTCCGATTCTTTTTGTGCAGCAAAATAACTGTATGGACATGTATACGTATATTGTATTTAACTTATACTTTAACATAATGAACATGTATTGGTCAACCTGCCATCAGGGGGAGGGGGTGGGGAGAAGGAGGGGGGAAATTAGAACAAAAGGTTTTGCAAATGTCAATGCTGAAAAATTACCCATGCATATATCTGGTAAATAAAAAGCTATAATAATAATAAAAAAGAAGACCAGAGTTTAATTTCAACTTTGGACACTTACTAGCTGTATGATCCTGGTAAGTCAAACTTCTATCTTAACCTCAGTTCCATAAATTATAAAATGGAGATAATAGGACCTAATTGATGGGTGTAATGAGGCTCCAATGAGACAGTATTGGTAAAGCACCTAGCACATATTAGACATATGATAAATGTTTGTTGATTGATTGACCCTCCACAAGATATCCCTTGAAATACTTCAAGACAGCCCTTGTGGCCCCTCTGAACCGCCTTTTCTCCAGGATAGTCAGGTCTTTTCATTGGTTCTCACACAGAATGAATCTGATCCTCTTTGACACCTTGGCCATGCTCCTCTAGATTCTCTCCAGCTTATCTTCCTAAGGCACACATGTGTCGTTGACATTGTTCCACTCAAAAGCCTTCAGTAGCTCCCTATTGCCTTTGGGGTTAGGAAAAAACCAAAAAACCTGTTCATCCTGGGATCCGATACTTTTCACAGACTGGTTTCCAGCTACCTTTCCAGACTTATTTCTTATACCTCCCTTTTGCATGCTCAGATCTCTCAAGACCCATCTAGATTCCTAGGTCTTCCCTAAACTTGATAGATCATTTCCTCCCTCTCTCACAAGAAGCAAAACTAGGCCATCTTTTGCCTCAATTTTGACCTAGCCTTTAATCACCAGATGGGCGTTACCTCAGACAAGCCAAGGCCTGGGAAAGACCTTAACCTGAAAAGGCCAAGGTCTCCCATTGCATCCAAGGCCATCTCCAGTCATGCTCATCCATATCTGGCCCCTGGAGCCAGATGTCCCTGGAGGAGAAAGGGAAGCTGGTGACTTTGGGCAGCCCTGCCTCACTGCAATCCAATTCATTTGCGAGTCAAGACATCACCCTGCTGATGGCACTGGTCCTTTCTGAGAATGAAGGACAAGCAACATCAGCATACACACAAGACATATGCCATCCCTTGATCGCTCTATCCCTTTCCTCAATCTGTCCTTTCATGTCTTCTCCCCTCCTTCGGTCTCAGGTCAGGTAACCCTTCTGTTCCAGTGGCTTTTCTGACCACTTACTTAGTGTTACCCCAGCCCACCCACCATAACATTTCCTCTGGCCCTTCCCTCTCTTTCCCTTCCATAAATCAGCGAACATTTCTGCCTGCTTGGTACCGAGTACTAGAGCCCCAAAAAGTCACTGTTCCCTTTACAGCCCCCTATCTTGTAGCCTCTTACTGTTGGCAGAGGCCCTATCCCTTTGACTGAATGTAAACTCCTTGAGGTCGTGGACTGTTTCAAAGATTGTAGCTTATCATTTGGAAGCTAAATGGAACTTCAGATTCCAACTTCCTTGTTTTACTGAGGCCCAGAGAGTTCAGTGACTTATCCAAAGTCACAAAGGCAGAACCTGGCGCCAGCTGTATTTGAATCCAGGTCCTCTGGCTTCAGAGTTTGTACTTATTCTTTCCAGTGCATCACACTGCCTCTCATTTTTGAATTTGTATTTCCAGTGGCTAGCACAGTGCCTGGGACACATTCATTAATGCTTATTTAAGTAGAAAGGGAAACGTATTGGATAATAAGGCAGCTAGGAGGCATAGTGAATAGAGGACTGCACTTGGGGTCAGCAAGATAGGAGATCAAGTCCCCAGATACTTCTTATTTGGGTGATCTTAGTCAACAAACTTCTCTCTGGACCTCAGTTTCCTCTTCTGTAAATGAAGGAATTAAATGTGCTAGCCTCCGAGTTTTCTTCTAGCTCTAGATATGTCTATTATCCTCTGATTCCATATAAGGCCCCTGTGTAACCCCAGTGTGTTTGAGGCACAATGGGAGTCTCTTCTAGTAACTGCAATAACCCTGTGGCTGTCCTCTTCCACGTGGCCAATAAAGTTGGCTTCTCAAATCAAAACTTCAGTCTCAATTAGGATCCTTTCCTAGCAACCCTGTTTCTCCAAGGCAAATGGCAAAAGGAAGCCAATAATTGTCCCTCTACAGATCTCAGAATCCACTTCTTTAAATGAGAGTTGGAATGGATGATCTCTAAGGATCGTTCTAGCTTCCCAATCCTCTCAAGTCCTGGGAATTCAGCCCCACATCCAAATAAACAATAGGCTCACGTGTAGACCCCCATGGAAATTCATCTTGTATGATTCTGGTCTGTACCTTCAATGCTTTCCTTTCTTCTCCAAGTCCCTGGCCTCCCTTCCTAGGCCCACCCAACAAAAAGCCTATTAGAAAGCCATAGTCTCCAGTGAACAAATGAGCCTTTGGTATGGCTGCCTGTGCTGGGTAGAAGTGGGCTGGTGTTCCTAATGATGTGTGAGGACAAAATAGAGCTGCTTATTTCAGAAGAAACTCTGTCTCTGTCTCTCTTTCTGTCTTTGCCTCTCTGTCTCTAACTTTATCTGTCTCTCTTTCCCTCTGAGTGTCTCTCTGTGTCTGTCTGCCTCTGTCCCTCCCTCCCTCCCTCCCTCCCTCTCTCTCTCTCTCTCTCTCTCTCTCTCTCTCTCTCTCTCTCTCTCTCTCTCTCTCTCTCTCCTCTCTCCAGCTTGCTCAACCCTTGCATCTAGGAAACCTAAATGTTCCTTTGCAAGCTGTTTAGTTAGGAACCTGAAATGTTTTTTGTGTATTGAGGGGGGGGATGAACAAAAAACCCAATCGTTCCTGAAAGCATTAAGACATTAGGCCTTTGATGTGGACCCACATCTAATTATATTTCACTTCAAAGCAGAGTGACAGAGTCAACTGCATCTTACATGATGCCCAAGTGGAAAAGGGACTGAGAAAATTCATTTCAGGGTGACGTACAGTCGCCATCCCATTGAATTTTAAATAGTTCAGACATAAAGAGAAGAACCAAAGAAGGGCCCATTTTCTTGGCAGTGCTGGTATTGCTTAAAATCAAAGGACAATATGAAATATAATCGGTTAAAACAAACCTGCTATATATTTATAATGAGACTCATTCAGAAGATCATTGGATTTTCAAGATGAATGCCCTCATCGGAAATAAGAAGCACAGGCCCATGGGGGAAAGTGACTTACCCTTTGTCACACAAACAATATGTTGCGGATCAGGATTTGAACTCAAGCCCCCTGACTTGAAATCTTTTTATCAGCACTCTGAAATGTAACATGCATCGATGAGGTGAACCTGTTAGGTAGCTTGTTTGTACGTCACTGTTCCCATGTCCCTTCTTCCATTCCGCTACGCTCCTGGAGAGCAGGGACTGGCTTTTGCCCTTCTCTGTATCCCCTACACTTGGCACAGTACCTGGCACCTAGTAGGTGCTTAATAAATGCCTGGTAACTGAGTGTTACTTACATGATGTCAACAGATGAGAGGACAAGGATTAAAATATTTTTATATTTGCCTCAGTTATCTTTGCGGTATCATAAAAGAATATTTGGTATGGGTTCACTGGAGAGTGTTAGACCATGCCAAATTCTGTGTTTTTGTTGTTATTATCTATATTTTATGGACTTAAAATATCTACTTATCACTCCTCGTTCTGCCTTTTCAGATCAAGACAAGTCAAGCCAATAAGCATTTATTAAGCACTTACTGTGTGTCAGGGACTGTTCCAAGTTCAGAGGATACAAAGAAAGGGCTGAGCAGAACAAAATGAATCCCTCTTCTTCATGACACACCATTAAAATAGATGAAGATAGCTATTACACCTCCTCAGTCTTTTCTTCTCCAGGCTAAGTAATCCCCAATTCCTTTAACCAGAACACATATAGGCCAAACTTTGCCCCTGGCACAGAGGAGATGCTTAATCAATGCTTACTGACTGACTGATGTTTGATGCCCTTGAAGTCTTTTGCCAATCTGGTTGCCCTCTTCGGGAAGCTTTCCAGCTTCTCGATGCCCTTTCCAAAAAGGAACATCCAGAAGCAAGTATTATCCTCCATCCTCTATATGATTTCACCTGATTAGAGTCCAGCGGGGCTAGCAGCTCCCTCTTTCAGGATACTATGTCCTGAATGCTGCCCAAGATCCTATTAGCTTTGGGGGTTGCCACATCACACTGTCGACTCATTGAGCTCAAAATCTACAAACTCCTTTTTAACAGCTGCCCTTTGATTGTCTTTTCCAAAAAAATCAACACCGTCCTAAAGTTTGCAGACTGCTGCCCCAGCCCCTTTTTTTCAAACTCAGAAGCTATCCAGTTCTATAGTTTTGATTTACTGTGCTCTATGGTCTTTCAAAGATCACCACCATTAGGTCAGCGATCATAGAACCCTGATTTAGAACCCTGTGACATAGTTCATCTGGGTCTCATTCTCTCATTACTTTTCAACTCCCAATTCATCATTTTGTCCCCTTCCTTTCCAGCCCAAAGATCATTCTGCTGGGCAAATGGAGCACACGAACGGTTCTGGCTTCTCTTTCTGGTCAGTCATGGGTCCTTATGGGGATGCCCTCCCCAGAAGCAGAATGCAATCCCTCCTCCTTTCAGATGAGAAAACTCCATCTACCAACGTAGATATTTTCTTTTCTTTATTATAGCTTTTTATTTACAATATATATGCATGGGTAATTTTTCAGCATTGACAAGCGTAGATATTTTCTCTATAACTCACAGTTATTGCCCGGCGTATATTGAGAAGTTAAACGATTTGCCAAGAGTCCCATGGCCAGTTTGATGTCAGAATTAAAACGAGACGCCTGTTCTACCTAACTTCAAAGTTAGTTCCAATAGAGCACCAGCCCTGAAGTCAAGAGGACCTGAGTTCAAATCTGGCCTCTGACACTTAACACTTCCTGGCTGTGTGACTCTGGGCAAGTCACTTAACCTCAATTGCCTCAGTAAAAAACAAAAAACAAAAACAAAACAAACCACAACAACAAAAACAAAACTACTTCCTCAGAGCAGGGCATCTTAAACTCCCCCCCATCATCCCTTTTTACCCATGAAATTTTTAAGTATATTGGTACATAAAATAGACATAAAAATCAAACATTTACTGATAAGAAATCGTAATTTCATGACCCCTACATTCAGTCACAAGACTCCATACAGGGTTGTGACCCACAGTTTAAGAAGCTCTGCTCTATACATCCTGTCAGTTGAGAGTTTATGGAGATCTTGTTCTTTTTGCATTGTCTTCAGTATTCTTTGTAAAAATATTGGAACCTCAGTACACTTGTTGCTATTTGTTTAGTATCCTGGAATGCTCGGGCTCTTTTCCATTGCGTCTCTTTGTTTCTATCTTCTATATGCAATCTTTTAAAATCTCTATTGGTTGATGAACTCCCAGGACCTCCAATCCTGGTCCTCCACTTCCAAATGCAATACTCTTTCTACTTCACCCTACTAATTTGCCTTTCAGGGTCACAATCAATGACAGCTCTAATAACCAAGGAGGTACGGCAGAGGAAAGACTTCCTATTAGTCAAAAGGTCATGCCATATGTGCGGCAGCTTCCAATGACAAGCAAACCAGGTAAATCTGGCTTTTCAGCTCTTCCTAGAAGAAATTACCATCAATCAGACCAGGAGAAAAGGGCAAGCTTGATCTTTCTTTGGGGGCTGATCCAAGGCAAGAAATCAGAAAGAGGGGAGAGTCTCACACGTTTAAACCTCGAGCAATGAAAAATGGTAAGGAAAAATAGTGAGAAAACTGCCATGGACCTTGCTTTGCTGTTGCAGAAGGCCATGAAATAGTCTTTCCTGTAAAAAGCCCCATGCACGGCCTCAGTCAAAGCCTACCAGTCAACATCAGTCACATAGCTTCCCTCCATTCATCACTCATCTTGGAAATGCACTGAAAATCTTAGATATGATCCTGACATGAATGGTGCTACTTCTCCTGGGACACTGGAGGATGATTTATGCACTAAAACTGACAGTGACACAGAGTCAGGGTTTCCAATATGCAAGCAGCCTCCTTCCATCTTTACAACCTTGCTCAGTCCTACCAGAGCTTGAGAAATAGCATGGAAATTTTGACCTCTTTTTTTTTTCGGAAAGGAGAAAAGAAGATCATAATCAGGCAATTGGAAAGAAATGCTGACAAACCATGCTGTCAAGTGGCCACCCCCAAGGAGAAGCACTAGGAAATGAGCTACGGGCTGGATCCCTGCAACCTCGAGGGGCCCATGGGAAAACTGAATACTTTGGCAGGGAATATGCGGGTCTGTTTCCAGTCCGGATTGGTCTGACTGAGAGTATTTCAGCACCTAGTTGATAAGATCCCAATTCGTGCCAATAATGAATTCCACCAAGACGTCAAATGCATAGAGATGTCCGCTATTCTAAGTTATAATCATGTAAAATATGGTCATCAGAAATGGATATTTGTGGTGCAAGTTGGAATAATGTTAACACCTCACAGGACTTGTGATGAGTGCTAATCGAGACCTGCTTGTAATTCAGGTCTCTTCATGAGTCCATCCCTATACTATAAGAGGGAATAGAAGAGAAATCTAAGAAAAAATAAGGGACACAGTCTTTGCCTTCATATATCACTCAATAGAAGCTTGGAATGGTCCAGTTAGGTAAACCAAGGCAGTGGAAGGTAGTATCCTGCTTTGGGCAGAAGAACATGGGATCTGAGGTTTAGAGATGGCTAGGACTGTGAGAGTCATCTAGTCTTTTTTTAACACATGGAAATTCAGTAAAATGAAGGGATGGGTCGAAGGTCACACAGGTAATAAGGATTCAAAATGAGAATCTCTGACTCCAAATCCAGGCCTATTTCTGCTATTCCAGAGCATCCCCTTTAGCTACTGGTTACTGTTCAGTCATTACAGTTGTCTTTAACTCTTTGGGAATTTTTTGGCAAATATACTAGAGTGATGTGTCACTTCCTTTTCCAACTCATAAAAACCAAGGCAAACAGTATTATATGACTTGTCCAAGGTCACACAGCTACTAAGTGTCTCAGGTCAAATTTGAACTCAGGTCTTCCTCACTCTATCCACTGTTCAATCCACCGTGCCACCTAGCTAGAGGATAATGAAAAAGCAATAGCAAATCGAGCACTGGATCACGTGTTAGATATGGATGGGATTTAAGATTTCAGAGGTATAGGAAACTCTCTCTACAAAAACAAAGCAACTTCTTCTTAGTTCTTCAAATGACATACCCAAAGTACTGGGAAGTTGTGTCCTGAAGAAGGTCAGACACTGTGACTGTGTCAGAGACAGATTCAAATCCAAGTCTTTGAAATGCAAACTACTCTAAGAATTTCATCAGCATTGCAGAAAAACAACCTGAGAAATCTGACAGGCTGTTTTGTTTTTTGTTTTTTGTTTTTTTTTTTTTATTTCCAGCAGGCCAAACTTTCCAAATTTTCCATCCTCAGCAATTTTTCTTAACAAACAGCTCACATAACAATGGAAAATGGAAAATAAGACAGACTGAGACTTATCCTTGGAACAGTGCACCAAAAAGCTGATTGAAACAATTAGATGAGAGATTTACTAGGGCTAGAATTCTGGCTGTGTCTGAAAGGTGTCAAACATCTTTATCCGAACATTGGGTAAGACCAAAAAAATCAGTCGATATCCAACCATTCAGCTGGTTCACAGCACATAACTCTAGAGAAATCTTGGTCCTCTAATGAATCACTTGGTCATTTTGCCCGACTTTAGCCGTGGCACACACATATACGTAGGTCTGTCTCCAAAGTTTTAGGGCAGTTCTAAGTTTAAATGCCTTGCCTTAAAACTGCACCAAGACTTTTGTGACACTTTGTATGGGCCTCCCTATATCATATGGTGGGAGGAGTGCCAATAAGTTCTTACCAGTCCCCAAAACTGCCTACCCCATTAGCCTTCTAAGGTAGCAGAAATTCCCACCATTTTAGTCACCTCTCAGAATTGAGACATTGGGGATCTATCTGGAAGGCCCCTGATTTAAAAAAAAAAGTCTAAGCCTGGAAAAGATTAGTATTCTTTATAACATTAGCATCATATGATTAGACTTGGAGTTAGAAAGAAATTACGTCAAACTCTGCCCCTGGCACTAATGTTGTAATGGTGAGCGAATCACTTAAATTCTTATAGACTCAGTTTCTTCATGTGTACAATAGGAATAATACCTAAAGAACACACTACATAGGGTAAGTCCAAGGGTTGGAGGAGATAATCTATGTAAAGCACTTTGAAAGTTTAAGTATACATATATATATATATATTTATAATATATTTATATATGAAATATATATATATGTTTATAATATATTTATATATGAAATATATATGTAATATATTTATAATATATTTATATATATAAACATAAAATATATTATGTATGTATAGTATATATAACCTATAGGAATGCCTCCATTAGGTTGCCATTTTGTCATCTGTTGTGCTAGAAAAAAAAAAGTAATACTATATAGGACAGCTAGGCGGTGATGCAGTGGATAGAGCACCAGCCTTATGTCAGGAAGTCCTGACTTTCAATTTGACCCCACCTTCTTACTAGCTGTGCGACCCCAGTCAAGTCACAGAACCCCGTTTGCTTCAATTTCCTCATTTATAAAATGAGCTAGAAAAGGAAATGGCCAACTACTCCAGTATCATTGCCAAAAAACCCCAAATGGGGTCACAAAGAGTCAGACATGACTGAAAACAATGAAACAAAACAATCACAATGAGAGAATAGGATACAGAAAAGCTAGTTTAGAACAAAAAAGACTAGAAAAGAGCTTACATTTAGATAGCATAATTTTAAGGATTGTTAAGCACTTTACATATGCTATCTCATTTGAGTATCACAAAAACCCTATGTGGTAAGTGCTATTATTATCATCTCCATTTTTCAGATGAGGAAACTGAGGCATAGAAAAGTATGTGTGATATGGATGACAGCTAGTAAGTGTCATTTGAACTTGGGTCTTCCTGATTCCAAGGCCGGCATGCTATCCACTGCAGCTCCACCTAGCTGCTTCAGAAACGGATTGGTAGACTGATGTTTTAGGGTTGTTGCAGAGGGAAACCCTGAATGGACACACCGATGGGAGGAGGGGAGAGCAGGTTCTCCAGATGGGTGCCTCCAAAGACAACCCTGATCTAATCCGCAATTCGGCTTTGGTCCAGTGCTACACACGCTACAGACTCACAAAGGCCAAAAAGTCTATTGAGACTTCCATTCCCTGGCTGGGCTGCAATTGGATCAGTTTCTCCACCAGGTTCCTGGTTCTACACGATCTCTACAATGGAAACCAGGGGCAAAAGGACATATTGGAGTCCAACATCATTTGTGTAACTGTTGTAACTGTTCCATCTTCTCTAGTGTCTGAGTTTTCAAAAGTGACTCGTGGACTGATTTGCTTACAGATTTCTGTTCCTGTAAATTCACCAGAACTCCTCAGTTCTGCTCCTCAAACATTCACATCCCCCTGCCTCAGTCACCTAAGGCCCATGCTAGGGCTAGGACCTGGGAGGGGAGGATGATGAGGCGGGGGTGGGGGACCGGTGGAGGAAGAGACCTCACAGATGGGACATCAGGACCTGTCTATTCCCCTATGGACTTCTTTTCTCACTTAATTGCTGGTTCCCAGATGTTTCATCCTCTCTCCTCCCTCCTCCCTTCCCATTAGTTCCTGGCTGTCCAAATACTTCTTAGAATGGAAACTCATTTCTATTGTTAGATGCAGATCTGAAAAAGAACATGCCTAATAGACATTTTTAATTGTAGATGCTTCAATTTATTAGCCAGACCAGTTGGTTGGGAGCTTCTCCTTCCTGATAAGACTGCCAGAGAGCTCCCTCCCCTGCTCACCTCCTCCCCCACGCCCCCCCCCTGTTTAATCTTGGCCTGCTTTTGTTAGCATAAAGTCATTTCATTTTCCTCCTGCCTTTATCTCCATCCCCGAAATCCTTAACTGATGCGGCATGCTCTTATTTGGTGCCTTTCCCCTTTTTTTCCCTTTCCAGAACAGATTTTTCTCTACCTGGAGATCTTTGAGCAGTCCTTTGGGAAGCTATACTGAATTCTTCTTGCTCTTTACAATTCCTCTGAAAAAGAAAAATACAATCTGTTGTGCTTTAATTATAATTTCCCTTAGGATATGCTATTCTTCCATAGTCAGGAAGTTTAACATGTCTTCCCAGCAAAACAGGCTCCCTAGATTTCTCTTACTTCCTCCAATTCTTAAAACAAATGTGTTCCTTGTTCTGAAGTCTGAAATGCTATTTCGAACCCAATTTAAGGAGCCCTGGTCACTGTTTCCCCACTGCCTTGTTTTCCTGTCTTTTCAATTGAAGCCCCAGGTTCAAACTGGTTTTTTTTCTCTACACTTGAGAATTGGGCTGTGATCAAGAAATTGAGTGTTGAAATACAGTCAAACCTCACTAATTCAGATGAATTGGGAGGAGGCCGGTGTATATTAGTCAAGCAGAAAGAACCTTTCAGGGCCCTGAAAGGCATGGGCCCTGGGTTCCAGCGCTAGGCCT
Source organism: Sminthopsis crassicaudata (assembly GCF_048593235.1). Taxonomy (NCBI): domain Eukaryota; kingdom Metazoa; phylum Chordata; class Mammalia; order Dasyuromorphia; family Dasyuridae; genus Sminthopsis; species Sminthopsis crassicaudata. The sequence continues at coordinate 52,505,572 of NC_133623.1, read as the reverse complement.
ACAACTTAACTCTTTGTGGGATCGCACAGCAGTCGCTGCCTATCTCAGGGACTCAGTCTCCTCTGTAAAATGAGAGGCTTAGACAACAGGATGTTCCATGTTTGAAAGTCCCTCCCAGTGCACATATTTTATGCCCTAATTTCCAAATGGAAATCTCTTCTCTTTCGTCTGTCATTGAAGGCCCCTTCCAGCGATGATACTCCATGGTTCTTTGGTCACATATTTATTTTTAAAATGCAAATAATAATTTATGTAAGTTTTTTAAGTCCTCGAGGCAAGAATTAATAGTCAGAATGAGAACAGTGTGTTAACTGTATATATGAATGGATGATTCCAAAGTGCTAAAAAACAACAACAACAAAAAAAGCCCAACACAACACATTCTCTCAAATACATCCTCCAATTATGTCTGCATTATTGTTTTTTTTTCCCCCATTAAGGCAAAGATCAGCTTGTACTTGCCTTCCTCCAAATTATCAAAAATTCAAAGTATAGAACCCAGATTAATGATCTATTTCTATATTCAGTCGGGGCTGTGATGGCACATGTCTGTGCCCACAATCCCACCCAATCCGCTGCGATACAACACAGGAACATAAATGTTATGTTCTTTGGTTAGTAGTTTCAGCTACTAAGGTTTGGACAGAGAAAATGGAGCGATGGCCAGGTCTTGAATTTAGAAATCTATGAAAAAAGACATTGCCCCGCAGTGAAGGAATTGTCCACTGTGCCTGGGGAGTGTTTGGACCATGGGCCTACGGAATACACTCAGGACCTAAGAAATCTCCACAGAGCCATTTTCCACAGGGGGAAGTTTAGGGCAAGAGAGAAGGCTAACACAAAGGGTCAGATCAAAGGTCACAAGCTGAAGAAAGATAGGAAGTGTCCAAAGACTTGACTCTTCTTGCAGGCTGTTATTGTCTTCTACTCACCATTTATCAATAGCCTTAGCAATGATCAGCTTTGGGCTTGTCTTGCTGTTTGGGAGTGAGACACAAATGCTTCCACTAAGATGTTCCCTTCCCAGATTCAGATAATTAGGAACAAAATCTCACTCTGAATCCATGAACCAAATGCTGCCCAGGCTGTAGTGAGCATTGGCTTTCTCATTTGTTCAGCTAATTCAAGGCTTAGTCTCTCTGGCTGAAACTACAACTCAAGGGCCCAGGCCATTTCCAGAGTAAGAATAATACTAGCCAATATTTAGTCAGTATTTTAAGTCTATTAAGCACTTTGCAAACAATATCTCATTTGTCTTTCAATAATCTTATGAAGTAGGTGCTCTGGATATTTCTCTTTTCATTTTATAGATGAAGAAACCAAGGTCCCTGGAGGCTGAGTAACTTGAGTACAGTCACAGTAAGGGAATATCCAGACTGTCCTGATTTCAAATACAACATTGTAGTTACTAGCTACCATGGCACATTGCCTCTTGTGATTTCATGGCATAAAATCAGAGATGGGCTAAGAACCATGAAGTCATTTCATATTTCAGATACAAAGATGCTGTCCTTGAACAACAGTCAGGATGGAGTGTTTTGAATTATTCCTCTTATTATTGTTCTGTAAGAAATGACCAGCAGGATGATTTCAGAGAGGCCTGGAGAGATTGACAGGAACTGATGCTGAGTGAAATGAACAGAACCAGGAGATCATTGTACATGGCAACAACAAGACTATACGATGGACGTAGTCCTCTTCAACAATGAGATGATTCAAACCAGTTCCAATTGGTCAGTGATAAAGAGAGCCATCTCTACCCAGAGAGAGGACTGTGGGAGCAGAGTGTGGAATACAACATAGCCCTTTTACCTTTTTGTTGTTGTTTGCTTGTATTTTTGTTTTCCTTCTCGGGTTTTTTTTTCTTTCTTCCTATATCTGATTTTTCTTGTGCAGCAAGATAACTGTATGGATATGTATACATATATTGGATTTAACATATACTTTAAGATAATTAACATGTATTGAACTACATGCCATCTGGGAGAGGGAGTGGGGGGAAGGAGGGGAAAAGCTGGAACAGAAGGTTTTGCAAGGGTTAAAGCTGGAAAATTACTCATGCATACGTTTTGTAAATAAAAGGCATAATAATTTTTTTAAATTAAAAATTTAAATTAAAAAATATAAAAGCTTTTTTTAAAATGTGAAGGCCTCAAGGACTTAAAATTTTAAAATATAAAACAAATAAATAAAGAAAGAAAGAAGGAAGGAAAGAAAGAAAGGAAGGAAGGAAGGAAGGAAGGAAGGAAGGAAGGAAGGAAGGAAGGAAGGAAGGAAGGAAGGAAGGAAGGAAGGAAGGAAGGAAGGAAGGAAGGAAGGAAGGAAGGAAGGAGGAATGAAGGAAGGAAGGAAGGAAGGAAGGAAGGAAGGAAGGAAGGAAGGAAGGAAGGAAGAAAGGAAGGAAGAAAGAAAGGAAGGAAGAAAGAAATATTGAATTATTCCTCCAATATTAGGGATGGGTTTGTACTGAGTCATCCACATTTTCACCCTCCAAGTGACTAAGCATACGCATTCCTCACCTACTTGGCCAGGGTTAGGGGTAGAATCTGTGCCTGTGGGACAATTAGAAGAACAAAGCAGCTTTTGGAAGTGTAGAACCTACAAGCCAGTGACTGTGGCATTATATGGGTGAATGGTCACTGGCAAGAGCAGTAGAGTCAATGCCAAAGGACTTACTTCAGTCCCCAAACTGCTACTCATTACCACAAACACATGTGATCTTAAGTCAGGCCTCAGTTTCCTTTTTTGTAAAAATGGGGGCAAAGTGGACAAAAAGACCTCAAAAGTCCTTTCTAATTTTACATCCTATGAGACTCACCCAGTCAGCTGAGTGACTTTCGGCTGAAGACCGAAAAAAGAGACATTGTCTCAAAAAACAGACACATGTGTAGTATTGGAGTTACAAAATCAATCTGCAGTGCTAATTATTTCCTACAGACCGGCCTAGAATGAGCTGAAGATAGAATTAACCTAATCAAGTAGTTCAATCGTATGGTCAAGATCTGTATCTCATCGTTTCCCCCTCCACTTTGCCATCTCTCATTGGTATTGCTATGCATGTCACCTTTTTCATCTCTTACAGTTATGCTCTTCTAAAGTGAGACAAGAAGATCCAAGAAAGAAAAACACAGACTCACCAGTTTGAACAAGCAACCAAATGAAATCTGTGTAACTCAGGGGAGTGAAGCATAATTACTGCCCAAGATCAGAGAATCTTGATAAATTGACTTTCCGACTATGCGGCAGCATAAAGTGAACGAACATCGCCTTGAAAATTGAAGATTAAAATTGGAGTAAAAGTTTCTCCTCTGAGCTTACACCCAGAGAGGAAGTTATCAACACATAATACCGTCAATAGCTACCTTCTTGCTTTGAGGAACTTCTACAACTTTCCTTTAGTAACTACTGGGTCTACTACTTGGGGAATCTACACCAAAGGAAAACCTTTTTTTTTTCAAGATTGCAAAGTGGCTTTGAAATAACACACTGAATCATTCAAATTGGATTCAAACGTAATGTTGACGGCAAAAAATGAACTGATGTTTAATTATCATTCTTCCATTTAAAAAAGTGATAACATATTGCTAGCCAATGTATCACCTCACTGACTAAGAAGCCGATAGAAGGTGGAAGAGTGGAGAATGACCTTAAGCACGCTGGATTCTACAGCAAGGTAGTAACTAAGAAAGACCTTCTCTCAAGATTGCCAAATGGCTGTGTAAGAACCAAGGAGCAGCCTCTACAACTCTACTGTAAAAGATCAAAGAGAATAACGTGAATGAGAATCGTATGGGATGCAAAGAAGAGCCTGGCTTGCAATTTGCACCAATCAGATCAAGGAAAACATACTTCTATTTAGTACCAAAGTCAGCTGATGAGAGCTTGGTAAGAGGATGGTTGAAATAGCCAATTAAATGCAGACGATTGTGGAGGATCGTATCCAAAAGGAGAGCAGAATAAATTGTGAAAAAGGACTCAACTCTTACAGCAGGAAGGGCTTTTCAAGGTTATAAGATCCCATCCCAGGAACAATATTAAAAATCAAGTCCTAGAGGCTCAGGCAGTTTGCTGAAGACCTTCACCAAGATTCAACTTCATCACTTTTGCTCCTTCCTACTTCTTGCTTTCTCACTCATCATAAGAAAGTTTATATGGGGTCCCTCCCTCCATATTTCTCATTCCTACATTCTCTAAAACACTATCATATAGGTGGATCATTCATTTCTATTCCCACTCACCCAAATAATCTGTATTTCTCATCATCTAAATAGCTCTTTAAATCTCACATTTTCTAAAAAACCTTTCCAGGATGATCAAAAAAATACTATTTCCTTATCATATCGTTTGGACCTGAAACACCTCAATTTTCTCCATTTCTCCCTGAAATCCTTATTCCACAGACATGTCTAGCCATGATATTCTCCTCTAAAATGCAGTAGTTATTATTATTCATCCCTTGCTTTAATGTTTGTGCTTTAGGATCCATATGCTTGAATCTATTTCATGAAATCAAAGAACTAGAAGGCATCTCAGAAGTCATCTAGTCCATTGGACCTCATCAAAAAGGGCCCGCTCTATCCATCCCCAACAAGTTCTCATTGGGTTTCTGACTGAAGAACTCCAGTGAGGAGGAACATGCTACCTCCTGAGAGAGCTCACTCAAGCCTGGTAAAATTGTTTTTTTGCTTTTATTTTTTTTTTTATTTTTTTTTGAGGCAATTGGGGTTAAGTGACTTGCCCAGGGTCACACAGCTAGGAAGTGTTAAGTGTCTGAGGCCAGATATGAACTCAGGTCCCCTTGACTTCAGGGCTGGTGCTCCATCCACTGCGCCACCTAGCTGCCCCAAGCCTGGTATAATTCTAATTACGAGGAAGGTTCTCCTGATATCCAGATGAAATCTGCATCTCTACAATTTTCACTTTATTGCTTTTGGAGCCTGCTCATCCCTCTTCCAAGGCACAGAGACTCTTCATCCAACCCTGAGTCTTCTCTTCTCCAGGCTAAATCTTCCCAATTCCTTCAACTCCTCCCTTTTTGGCACAATTACTAGTTCTCTGGCCATCTTGGTGATGCTCTTTGGCCTACAGTTCAATTTTCATGTCCTTCCAAAAACATCCCACCTAGAATTCAATGCTGTACTTTAGGGACAGTATGAACAGGTCAGTGTATCATGATATTGCCTCCCTCATTCTGGCCACCATGTCTCTCTTAATACGGTCTACGATGACATGGCTTTTTTAACCACCATATCACACTGGATTTATGTTGAACCTGCAGTTCCTGAAAACCCTTTTCCCAAGAACTGGTGTTTAACCACACCTCATACCTCCACTATTTGTTGAGCGGAATCTCCGGATCCAAGAGAAACCTTGAATGTAACCTTTTCAGTTCCATCTTATTTAATTTGCTCCTCTTGTTCTGGCTTAGCCTTGTTCTGACTCTTAACCTCAGATCAAGGGTGGTTTTTTATTTGATAACTATTCTTGTCATCCTGTAGATTTTATTTGATGTATTTTTAACCATCATTTGGAGAAGGGGTCCCCGGGCTGTATCAGATTGACTGCCAAAGAACTCCATGACACAGTCAAGATTAAAACCCTTTATTCTAGCTCATCCAGATCTCTGTAGGTTCCGGGTAGTCACCGGGAAGATCTCTCATCTGCAGATCTGGAATTTATGCCTCCAGACGGACCTTCCATGAAAACACCAAACCACACAGAGCCAATGACAGATTGCTGGGACACTCCACTAGAGACCTCCCTCCGAGCGCCCATCAACCCATTAACGACTCTCTTTGGGTCAGGCCATCCAGCCAGTTCGGAATTCACCTAACTACTATCTTTTCGCCCATATCTCTCCATCTTGTCCACAAGCCTAGCCTGGGAGACTTTGACAAATGCTTTGCTGAAAACTAAGCATATTATGTCTAGAGTGTTCTTCTGACCTAGCAGTTGAATTACCCCGTCAAAGAAGGAAATGAGGTTAGTCTGGCATGACCTTCTCTTGATGAAGCCAGGCTGGCTTTCAGGGATCACTGCTTCCTTTTCAAAGTACTCCCAAAGCATTGCCTTTAATAAATAATAAATAAATAACAACAAATAAATAAATGATAGAATATAAAATTAAAATAAATAAATAGGATTAAATATTACTAAATTAATTCTTGATTATTAGATTAATTATTGAAAATAAATTATTAAATTAAAAATAAATAAAAATGTAAAAAATAATAAATAAATAATAAAACACAAATAAATAAATAACGAAAGAAAAAAATAAACAATGCACTCTAGAATTGTGCCAGGAACCTGTGTCAATCTCCCATCCTCACCTAGAGCTTGAAGATTCTGCTGTCATCCCTGTTTTGAAAATTGGGACAACATCTGGCCTTAAAGACTTTGAGGGCAATACCATGCTGCCTGATCGTCCATTCGTTTATCTTGTGTTTCTATTCCCCACTGAAAATGTTTGTTCTTTCCTCAGTTCGGTGATCACTCTTTCTAAATGACAAAGCAAGAGTAAAATAGGAGTTGAGTAGTTCAGCCTTATTATTATGGATTATCTGATGATCATAGATTTAGAATTGGACGGGTCCTTAGAAGTCAATGTTTGACAGCCAATTTTATAGATAAGAAAACAGAGGCAGAGAGATGAAGTGACCTGTCATACAAAGAGGAAGCATGGTATGTGAACCCAGGACTTCCTGGCTTAAAGAGTCCAGCTCTCTACCTATTACATCACATCCTTGCTACCCATTCTTTGAGTCCCTTCTTGCCCCCCAAAGAGCTAAAAACCAAGACCAAAAATCCCTCCTGTGGTTATTAGCATTCACTGTCAATATGGTGGTTCCAGCAAGGGAAAACTGCTGGGAGCTGCCTAAAGGATCCTGACTACTTCTTCTTATACTCACAGCTAAGCAGCCCTACTTCTCTTGCTGTGCTTTGAGATTTTTCTTAGTGACCTTAGATTCAAACCTTGGATTAATCTTTATGTCATTTCTCTCATTAATTCCTGTGTGTAGTTAGTCCTGTTGAATTTTCCTTTACATACTCTCGCAGGGCCAGCTAGGTGGCACAGTGGATAGAGTACCAGCCCTGAAGTCAGGAGGACCTGAGTTCAAATCTGATCTCAGACTCTTAATTCTTCCTAGCTGTGTGACCCTAGGCAAGTCACTTTACCCCAATTATCTTAGCAAAAAAAAAAAAAAAAAGAAAAAGCTCTCATACTCCTCTCTTCTTCCCCCCTCTTGAAAGAGAAGTCCAGACCCTTATCACCAAATTTTTGGCTTACTATCATAGCCTTCTAATTGATCTCCTTAAATGTAAGTATTTGTTGAATATTATTTAATTTCTCCAGTATCTGAGATAAAATTATTTTTAATTTTTATGGATTTCTTTTGCTTTTATATCATCTCTATTTCCCAATATATTTCCCCAACTCTATCCCTTAGAAGAAGAAAAGAAGGCATTCTAAAAAATGTTTTATTATACAGTGCGCTGAATCCATTACAATGGAAAATTGAATGCTGTTTCTATTCTTCCAAATTTCTAATCTGTTTCAAGAATTCTAGATTTATCCAGATATCCTCCATGGGGACAATCTGGAAGTGCTACAAAAGGTAGAGCATTAAAGAGCTCTGGATTTTGAATCAAAGAATTTGCATTCAAATGACTTTATCAAATGATAAAAGTCATTTCATTTCCCTAAACCTCAGTTTCCCCTTCTGTAAAATAAGGGAATGGGACTAAGGTACCTTTCTGCTCTAAATGTAAAGATGATAAAATCCTACTCCAATAGACTTCCTAGAGAAAGCATCAGGGAAACAATTTGACCCCCTGATTGCTGTGAAATACAAATGTGATAGGTTAAAAGCCGAATTTAGATGGGTTCTTCCCTGTGCACATACCCCGTCCTAGTGAATAAATTATGCATCACTGGAAATTGTAATTAGCATGCTAAGCAACACTGAGAATCAGGAGAAGCCAAAACGCCATTGTGCACACATAATACGTGTTGAAATAAAGGCTCTTCTTCCTTAGAGGAAATCTCGGAAACAAATCGTTTGGGTCAACAAAAGCATGGTTGCTGATACATGTGGGGTCCCTATGAAGCATCTTGTCCCACACTTAAGGATGTGCTCTGAGCTACTTTCTATTGTTCCCAGTTCAATGCACATTAACCTTTTTCTGCAATAAAATTGTTAGCTGCTTAAGGTTAGGGATCTCCAAGGGAGGCATACGAACCCACACAAGAGAATGGTAGAGAAATGCTTCTAAGGACTGTGTGGGTAAGAAGGTCCCCAGTTGGCATGGGCAAGCCTTCCGGCTATCTGTCCACAACTCAAATATATGGAGGCAAATAGCCAAGCTAGATCGCCACTGCCAGGGCCAGTATCCCATGATCCTCCTTCCCAGGATTATTATGAAGAACAAATGAGATAATAATTATAATATTATATAGATATTATTAGAGCTATATAATTATAATTATCAAATGAGATAATAAAAAGGCAATAATCAACTGCTTAGCATGGTGCATGGCACATAGGAAGTGTTAAAGAAATGCTACTTCTTCTTCAGACATTACAGGAGGAGACATCAGCTAAGAATAGCCTGCCCCAGTCATCTAACTGCAGTTATTTCCTTTCCCCAGGTGGAAATCTGTTTTTCAAATCTTAGTATGTTAACTATACTCTGACATGGAGCCCTCTCTATCACGCATGCCTAGGTGGGAGGTTTGCTTTTCACTGCACACACATTTGTCTTGGGGGTATCACTGACAGTTGGGCAGATAATAGGTGTTTCATTTAATAACAGGCTCCTTGAGGTCAGGAAAAGATTCTTGGCTGATTTGTTGTTGTTGTTCTTGTTGTTTTGTTTTGTTTTTATCCCTAGGACCCATACACAATAAACACTTTTTAAAAATCTTTGCCAGTTGATTAAGAAATGGTTGTGAAATTTTTAATATGAACACGGTACCCGAAATATCATCTGTACCTTACTGATTTGGGCAAATTTAAGGGAACAACACATTGAAAGAAATGCAATTTTGTAATTTTCTGATATCTACTCTAGCAGGAACTCGGCTAAGCCAGCACCGCCTAATTAAAATCTATGCAGGTTCCACTTTAATGGATGGCTAAGAATGATTTGTAAATAGCATGATGACTTTTCCATAAACAAATGGGTGCTTCCAAAGCACTCAAAAACTAATTCACTCTACTAAATTTCAAAATTCCCTAGCCACTCGCCTTCCCGATTTTTCATTTGCTTAGCCACCCCTTTATTGCAAACATGGAGGAAATGTAAACTCCAGCTCGGTCCCTGTACAGATTATCACATGTTCTTTAATCATGAGGTCAGAATTAATGAGCTTTGACTCTTCCCTCCAAGGGTTACGTGGCACAATGGAGGCCCTATACCAACGGAACCCAAATTGTTGCAAACAGAGCCTGCTATCTGTGTCTAACCAATAAAGCAATAATGGAGCAGTAAGGAACATGCAGTTAAAGCAGGCATCAAACAGATGTGCAATAAGTACAAGTTAATAGCGTTGAGACCGTAATGTTGACATATTTACATTTCCAATAAATTCTGCCCTCAAATATCCAGTTGTTTTGATCGTGACCAGCATGCTTCCCGTGTAGGAGATCGGACTTGCTGGCGTCTCAGCCTCCTCTGCCCTCCAGCAGGAATACCATTAGTGCTTTCAGGAATGTTGCTAGTAAAATCGTTTGGCTGTAAAGTTCATTTGCAGAGAGCAGAATGTTTTGTTTAAGCGAAGAGTCTCACCTATGGCTGAATAATGGGACCAAACAGCTGTTTTGTTCTCACAGTGAAACATCCCACAGGCTTCCAGACTCAGAAGGGCCTTGGATGGGATAGAATCCATCCCGTAAGCAAGGCATGAATGCCATCTGTGATATTCTCACCAAATGGCCACCTGAACTCTACTAGAAGGCCTCCAGTGTGGAAGAAGCCATTAGTTCCTAATGAAGCCTGTTCCATTGCAGGACAACTCGCAGGGAATGTTCTTCAGGTGACCGACCTGAAATTTTCCTCTCCCTAACTTCCACTCATTGGTCCTATTCTTCTTTCCCGGGCCGCCTGAATACCCTAATTTTGCTTATGTATTATGACTTTCCAGATCTGGAAAGGCAGTTATCGTGCCCATGATCCTTAATTCTTATTTCCTCCATAGTAAACATTCCCCATTCCCATCAACTAATTCTCCAATGGCCATAAGAAATTATTCAGAGAAGCCTAATATTATTCTTCGAGAACCCCAGATACAGAGATGGCTCAGACCTCAGAGACCTTGCATTCAGATATCAATATGATGAGAATCTTATTACTATAGCATTTCCAACAAGTAGTAGTCCAATTTCTGCCTGAAGACCTTCAAGGAGAGGGAACTTATCACCTGCCAAGATAGCTCATGTCACTCTTAGAAAATTCTAAGATTTCTTGATAGCAAGAAAAAGAAATCTTCTATTCTGAATTTGCTTAATCAATTCCTGGAGCCAAACAGAACAACCTGTTGTGTCTTGCTTTCTAGACTCCCCAAGTTGGGGTGACAAACAGCCCTCATGCTGGGGTGATTAAAATTGCCCTCCTAGTAGAGAACTGATGAGGTGGGACTCCTGGGGATGGTGGAAACATGGAGTCCTGCCTCATCACTTCTCCATTAGGAAGGGATATTTTAATCACCCCGGCGTGGGGGTTCTAGAAAGCAATGGTACTTTTTGTCACCCCAACTTGGGGGCTCTAGAAAGCGGGACACAACACTAACCTAATCCTTCTTGTAGGTGACTTTCTTTCAAATAGTTGAAGACAGCTATCATCCTGTTCCCCACCCCCATCCTAAGTCTTCTTTTCTCCAGGAAATTCCCATTTCCTCAATCTTTGTCTACCACTAAGATCTTGGCAATGGTGCCATCATTTCCTGGCAAACAGAGGAAGAAGAAACAGAAGTGTCATATTTTATATTCTTATGCTCAAGGATCACCACTGATGGTGACTACAGCCATGGAATTAAAAGATGTTTGCTCCTTGGAAGGAAAGCTATGGAGACTCTAAACAGCATACTAAAAAGCAGAGACCTCACCTTGCCAACAAAAGTCCAGCTAGTCAAAGTTATGGCTTTTCCATAGCCATATGCCTGTGAGACCTGGACTATAAGAAAGCTGAAAGCGCAGAAGTGCTGTTTTTGAAATGTGGTGCTGGAGATGACTTCGGAGAGTCCCTTGGATAACACAGAGGTTAAATCAATCGATACTTAAAGAAATTAATTCAGTACAAGGCCTTCCCCAATTGATCAATGATCAGAGGATATGAACAGACATTTTTCAGATGAAGAAATTAAAGCCATTTCTAGTCATATGAAAAAAATGTATTATATCACTACTGATTAAAAATGCAAATTAAGGCAACTCTGGTATTAGTCTCCAGACCTCTCAGATTGGTTATGGGGACAAGAAGAGATAATACTGAATGTTGGAAAACTGGTACACGAATGCATTGTTGGTGGAGCTGTCAATTGATTCAACCATTCTGGAGAGCAATTTGGAACTATGTCCAAAAGGCTTTTAAACTGTGCATACCCTTTGACCCAGCAGTGTAACTATGGCTTATATTCCAAAGAGATCTTAAAGAAGGGAAAGGGACCTGTATGTGCCAAAATGTTTGTGGCAGCTCTTTTTGTAATGGCTAGAAACTGGGAACTGAGTGGATGCCCATCAGTTGGAGAATGGATGAATAATTTACGGTATGTGATTATAATGGAATACTGCTGTTCTTTAGGAAATGATGAGCAGGCTATTTTCAGAAAAATCTGGAAAGACTTACGAGCCGATGCTGAGTGAAGTGAGTAGAACCAAGAGAACATCATACACAGGAACAACAAAATCATATGATGATCAATTCTGAGGGACGTGACTCTTTTCAACAGTGAGATGATTCAAAGCAATTCCAATTGATCTGTGATGGAAAGTGCCATCTGCATCCAGAGAGAGAACTGTGGAGACTGAATGAGGATCAAAACAGTATTTTCACCTTTTTATTGTTGTTTTTCCTTGCTCATGATTTTTTTTTCCTTTTGATCGGGTGTGTGTGTGTGTGTGTGTGTGTGTGTGTGTGTGTGTGTCCAGCATGATGAATATGGAAACATGTTTAACCTGCATCAGACTGCTTGCTGTCTTAGGGAAGAGGAAGAGGAGGAGGAGAGCGAGAAAAATTTGGAACACAAAACTTTGCAAAGGTGAATGGTGAACACTATCTTTGCACGTATTTTGGAAAATAAAATACTATTCAAATTTTTCAAAGTGAAAAAAATTAATTCAGGCTACTCACTGAAAGATCAGTTACCAAAGATGAAACTTAAATACTTTGGTCACATAATGAAAAGATAAGACTCATTGGAAAATTCCCTCATGTTGGGAAAGATGGAAAGCAAAAGGAAAGGGGGACAGCAGAGGATGAGAATGGATAGATTGTGTCTTGGAAACGATGGACACGAACTTGGACAGACTTTGAGAGGAAGTGGAGGATAGAAGGGTCTGACCTAATTTAGGCCCAAGAATTATGCCAGGAAAGGCATAATTCCATTTATTTTGTCCCAAACAATAACTCCTGAGATTATAGGAAATAGATCATTGCTTTCCCACTCATGTTTGACATAGGGTATCCATTGAGATCCATCATAGCTAAAGAAAAAAGAAGTCCTTTATCCGGGTCTTGCTGCTTCCTTGAAGGATAAGGGCATGGCACTGGGAGAGCTCTGAAGTTCTTTAAGTTTATGTTTTCCCATTTGACGCCTGTTGCTGACAGGGACTTTCAATTGCTTCTCTTTCCAGCTAGCTCATCACTCATGGGCTCAAACGCAGCCAGCCAATGAGAGCCTTCTCCTCTGCAATCTCTAATCTTGAGACCATTTGTTCTCATTTCCAGCCACTGAGAGGTACAGCCCACCACCTCTGTCCCCTCAGCTCTCCAGGGGAATAGCATTCATCCTATAGAGCGAGCTGCAGCGATCAGTTGGGACCCAGATAGTCCCTCCCTCTGCAGTCCATCAGAATGGGATGAACAGGACTCAGCAGAACTGGAGACATCAGATTTTAGCAGCGAATGTCGGGTTTTGGTAAAGAACCTTTAAACACATGGTACAATTTGACTCTTCCCTTTCTTTCTGTAGCCTTTCTACCTCTTCCAAAGGCCATTTTTGGGCCTTCCCGGACTTGACCCTAATGAGGCTCCAGGGGAACAGCTGCTGCCAGCATACCTGCTCCCTGGCAGGCTACTTAACCGAGCCTCACCCCCTAGCCAATTCCAAGGTTTGGTGGGATACCTTGGGGCCTTCCGGTCCTCAATCCAACCAGCCCCTTCACCCTCCATTTCCCCAGACGGGCAGCCAAATCCCTGGTTCCCTCATGCTTCATGGCTCTGGCTAATTCAAACCAGACGCAGAACAAAGCAGCATAAGATCTGTGACATTTAATACATTCCCTGGATGAGGAGGGGAAGAAAAAAAAAAGGTCCAGCTAATCCTTGCTCTCGCTTCTCCACAGCTATAATTAAGGACACACAGGACAGGGCCAACTCTCCTTTTTCCACCTCCTCAGAGGAGCTTCAGCTTTGATTCTTTCTCTCCAGACTGCCCTCAGAGAATTAACCCACCCTGTGCTAGAAGACCAAACAAAAATGGGAAGGAGGCTATTTTTTAGCAAGGCTCCCAACCTCCCTTTCAGAGAGGCTTTGTTCACATGAGGAGTCGTCACCAAACTCCGATCCCACCAGAAACATGGGATCCCTCTGGAGATGCTGTGGCAGCAAGAAGGCTTTATGCAGCTTTGAGGGGGGAAAGGGCTTCAGGGGGTTAAAAAGCAACCTCGCTCTAACTCTTGCTGAGATCTTCCAGCATGCAGGCAAAGGGAAAAGAAGAAGCTGCCAGAGGCTGAGCTGTCCAGTTCCCTTGCTGCTGGCCTTGGGCTGGACTCCCTCCTTCCCATTCCCACATAAATACCAAGAGGGGCTGGGCCTATGGCATCTCATGGCAACTTTCCAGTTTATTAATACATTCTCCGCTTTGAAATCTGAATAGCTGCTTTGAGCCTGCCCTCTCCACAGGATTTGTTGACTGCTCATCTCTCAGTGGAATCTGAAGCTTCTTAGTTTAGGAGGGAAAGCACTATTTTTGGAATTTTGTTTAAGAACAATGGGGGTATGCAGTGGCCATCCAAACAATGGGGCCTCAAGAAGTCTCCCTTTCCAGTCCGACCTCATAATTCACGTTCTCCCGAGCCACTCTTCCTCCTTTTTGACCCATCCCAGGAATTTTTGCATTAGGGGCAAGAGACAAGAAAACTGTTCTCATTTGAGAAATTACAGAAGAAAGAGGTGGGGGCGGGGATAGAGCTCCCAGGACATTTAGTGGGAAGTACCGAGAGTCGTGAAAAAGGAAGGAACTCCATCCTGTGTGTTATGTCTGACAGCTTGTCCAAGGTCACACAGGTGGGTAAATGGCAGAGTCTTTGACTTCGAATCCTTCCCCGTGTAGCACTCACAGTTAGGGTTGGGCTATCAGTGAAGATCCAGCAAAGGAGACTGTGAAAGAGGGGGCTGACAGGCAGGAAAGGAGAGTCAGCAAGACTAAGGGATCAGAGTATCCAGGAGGAGGGAGTACTCAGCAGGGTCAAAAGCTGCACAGAAGTCAGGAAGGATGAATCCTAAGCAAAAGCTATTGGATTTAGCAATTAAGAGATCCTTGATAACCTTGGGGAGAGGAATTTCAGATGAGCAGTGAGGTCTGAGTTAATGGGAGGAGAGGGGGAGACATAGAGGGCACACTGCTTTTTTTCCAAGGAGTCTGGCTATCACAAGGAAAAGAGATAAAAGCGATAGCTTCTTATCTTAATGACTTTTTTTTTTACTAACTGGGTTCTAGTTAGACCATCTGGAAGGATGGTTGAGACTAGGAGGATCTGAAATCCTTCCTTATCCACTCTTGTTCCCCCTCAGTAACCATCACTCCATCTGCATCCAAGCATTACTTTTAGATCGTCATCCCTCCCTCTTAACCTTATCGTAGTTAAGGCTTGGCCAAAGACCAAGAGGGGAAAAGGGTCAGGATGCTGGAAATAGGCAAGAAGGTATCGGGAATGAGTGTTTAGCTCTGTGCCCGACCTAAGCTGAGCAACTGCACAGCCAAGAGGTCTTCTTCCCACTGGGAGTGTGAAGAAAGATGGCGGAACCCCAGTGACTCTGATCTTCCTGATCTTGAGGAGGCCTGTCATAGAAAGAAAAGTCTGAACCCTTCCGAATCAGAAAGGGATGGGAGTTTATGACAATGCCCACCTACTCACTTCAGGCAGGAGCTTGGAAGGCTGATCGGATTGTCTCAAAGAGGGTAGGGGACAGGGTCATCCAGACAGGTTTGTAGATAATACAGGCCCCAAGTGGCATGTAGAGGAAACGGAGGCCTACAGAAATTGAGTGATTTATCCAAAATCACACAAGGATCATGGTCCTAGAGATGGAAAGGACTTTGAAGACCATGTAATTTAACCCCCTCATTTTACAGAGAAAGAAACTGAAGCAAGAGGCATTAAGTGATTTGCCTAGATTTGGACAGCTAAGCACATGAGGCAGGATTAAAACTCAAGTCTTTGTCATTCCAAACCCAGTACTCTATTCACTAGGGTCTGATTTGACAGATAAGGAAACCAAAGTCCAAACACTTATCTGTCCAAGGTCACCTAAGTAATAACTGACGGAGAAGGGACTTGAGTCCAGATTCTAGGATTCTAAACTCATTGCTAATTCTCCTGTACCATGCTACAAACTAGAGAAGTTGTTCTCTGTGTCTTTAACATCTCCACTAGCTCTTTGCCCTGTTGAGTCCTTTGTGTTGTTATTCCCATCATGTTGGACTCTTTATGACACCATTTAGGGTTTTCTTGCAAAGACTCTGGAGTCATTTGCCATTTCCTTCTCCACAGGCAAACGGGGTTAAATGACTTATCTAATAAATGTCTGAGGCCAGATTTGAACTTGGGGAGAGGGGGGAGAGAAAGAGGGAGGGAGGGAGAGAAGAGGAAGGAAGAGAAGAGAAAGTGGGGAGAAAGAGGGAGAGAGGGAGGGAAGGAGAGGAGAGAAGGAGGGAGGAAGAGAGAGAAAGAAAGAGAGAGAGAGACAGAGAGAGAGGAAAGAGAGAGAGAGAGACAGAGAGAGAGAGAGAGAGAGAGAGACAGAGAGAGAGAGAGACAGAGACAGAGAGAGAGAGAGGAAAGAGAGAGAGAGACAGAAACAGAGAGAGAGAGAGACAGAGAGGAAAGAGAGAGAGAGACAGAGAGGAAAGAGAGAGAGAGACAGAGAGAGAGGAAAGAGAGAGACAGACAGAAACAGAGAGAGAGAGACAGAGAGGAAAGAGAGAGAGAGAGAGAGAGAGAGAGAGAGAGAGAGAGAGAGAGAGAAACAGAGAGAGAGAGAGACAGAGAGGAAAGAGAGAGAGAGAGAGAGAGAGAGAGAGAGAGAGAGAGAGAGAGAGAGAGAGAGAGAGAGAGAGAGAGAGAGGAAAGAGAGAGAGGGGGGGGATACAGAGAGAGGAGAGGAGAGAAACAGAAGGAGAGAGGGAGGATAAATATCCAGGAATCCGATCTACATAAAATAATGTGAGAAAACCCTTCTTCATCCCAGAACACCGCTGTCATTCCCTTACTAGGTATCTCTCACTTCTCCTGTAAGAATCCCTTACTAATGAAGTCCTCATAGCTAATTGCCCCTCACTCCCATTTTTGTGGGTGCCTCTGTTCTTGAGAGTGGCCACAATAAGGAAGCCAGACTTTTCTGTAGGATTACAGAATAGTTAAAGTCTCCATGTATCTTCCTAAGATGTCATCTGACATTTGTTATTACTCGGTTATGGACTGGCTTTGAATATTTTATAAAATATTTATGGCAGCAGGGGATGTGGGAATCATAAGAACAAAGCACATACAAGAAATTGAAGATCATGCCAATTACCAACAGGATGAATCTGTTTAATCAAGATGGCCCCAGCCCTCCTACTGCCGTCACCCACCAATCATTTTTTGGAATTGTTCTAGCATGTTACTTCTATGCACAGGATTGAAAGCTGGAAGAACCTTTAGAGATCTTTTAGTCCAACCCCTTTATTTTAGAAATGAAGAAATTGAGGCACAGAGAAGGGAAATTACTGAGATCACAGGTCTAGGATCACAGGAATCTCAGAAGTCACCTAGTTCCACCCCATTTTACAAAGGAGGAAACTGAGGACCAGGGAAATAAAGTGATATTCCAAAGGTCACCCACAGGATCTTCTATCTAGAACTGGAAGGCACCTCAAAGGCTCTCTCATCCAACCCCTTCAATTTACAGAGGAGGAAACTAGGGCCCAGCCAGGAGAAGCCCCTTATTGAAAACTGCAATGGCCCTCTCACTCTTTCTAGTGTAACGTGAGGCCTCCCATCTTATCCTCTGCCCCTTACTAGGACATGAGCTCACAAATGTACTATGGTATCATTCATCCTTAAAAAAATAAAACTTCTTCATTTCTTAAACGAAATATTAAAAAACCTTTATCCCCCCTCACGCTATCATTCTCCAGCTCTTCTTCTTATCCCTGCCAAACACCATTAGAGAATGATTTAGACTCAGTGCCTCAGCTTCCTCCTTAATGAAACTGCTTTCTCAAAAGACATTTTCTCTGTGCTTGCTGTCCTTGATATCTCTCCAACTTTGGAAACTGTTGATCATCTTTTCCGTGGCGAGGATCTTTCCTCCTCATTTTTAAGGACACTGCTCTCTTCTGGTTCTCTTTTACTACCAGTACTTTACTACTTTCTCACTCTTCTTTAGCAGACCTTTACGCCTCTGCCAAAAATGGGCGTCCCTTAAGTCTTTTGGTCTAGGTTTTCTCTTCTCTCACTACAAACTACCTTGGTGAGCTCATCTGCTCATCTGGGTTCACGGTTGGTTGATTGGCTGTTGTCCTTCGGACTCGAAGACGATCAGAGCTGAGTTACAGCGTGCCGGACCGTGGCTGATCAGACCAATGTGAGCTTGGAATGCTTTGCTGCACACCGGACATAAATAGTCCCTATGAACATCTGGGGACAGATTGACAACTGGAAGGGTTCTTAGAGGATTCATTTTCTAGTTTAGGAAACTGAGACCCAGAAGTTAAGTGACTGCCCCAGGATCACAGAGCTAGTAAATAGCCAAGGCTGGATTCTGGGTTCAAGTCCAGTGCCGTATCCACTACCCTATGGTTTAGTGAGCTTAGTTATAAAAATTGTTCCCAAATCAGTCTATTCAGATATATTTCTGCATTACCAACTAGCTGGATATTCATCAACACCTCAATTTCAATATATCTAAATTGGGATTTATTATCTTCCTACCTAAACCTTCATTTCTCACTCCTTGGGATTTTTTTATCATATCCCAGAAACCTCTTCTTCCTAAAATAGCATCTATAAAAATACTTATCCCCTTTTCATCTTTCCCATATGCTATCTTCCCTATTTGAATGTAAGCTCTGGAGGGCAGGAATTGTCTTAATTTTTGGTGATTTTTTTTTATTTCCTGGCACACAGTAAGCGCTCAACAAATGGTCAGTTGACTATATTCCTGACCTGCCTTTCCCTACCAGATTTTCTTAATTCTAATCAAGACAAAACCATTTATGCAGTCGGTCAAGTTAGTAACCTCACCATCCTTGACTCTTCCCTTTCCCTTATGCCCATGTTTGATCACTTGCCCATGTCTTGTCAATTCTGCCTCTAAAGAGCTTCTTTCATCTATCCCCTTCTTTCCATCCATATAACCAATATCACCAGCCAAGTGAAGTTCTTGAATATACCTCTTCATAGGGTTTCTCAGCTTCTAATCTACCATGAAGCTGCCAAAAGAATATTCCTAAAGGGCAGGTCTGAGCAGGTCACTCTCCTGCTCAATAATCTCCAGTAGGTCCCTGTTGCCTCTAGGATAAAATCCTAGATTTAAAAAAAAAATTAAAAAGAATTTCCCCCCCCCCGGGAAATATTTTTTTTAATTTATATATTTTTTCACAGTATATATGCATGAGTTATTTTTAAATAATATTATCCCTTGTATTCATTAAAAAAAGAATTAAAAAATTAAAATAAAATATATGCACAGTCCTCAATCTGGCTTCCACTCTCCTCTCTAGCTTTATTTTATGCATTATAATTAATTATACATTTATATGTATACTGCATGTATAATATATACATGTGTGTATATTTTATTTATACATATATACATGTATATATACTGTATGTATATATATATATATATATATATATACTGTATATTTAAATATATACATTATAGTCAAGCTGGACTATATTCTGCATCCATAACGCATTCTATCCCCTTCCCCGGTCCATTTGTATAGGTCACTCCCCATGCCCAGAAATCATCATCTCTTGGAGTCCATATCTTCCTTTCAAGATTTAGCTCAGAATGCCTCCTTATTAAAGAAAACTTCACAATCTCCCCAGTTCTTAGTATCCTTCCCCACCTGGAATTTCCTTCCATTCACTTATTGGTCTGTATACTGCATCCACCCCAAAGAACGGAAACTCTTTGAGGGTAAGGACTGTTTGAAAAGAGGAGGGAGCCTGCAACCTCCTCGATTACCAAAGTTGTTAAGCTGCATCTGACTCTCTATGACCTCATTTGGGTTTTTCTTGGCAAAGATATGGGAGTGAATTGTCATTTCTTTCTCCGGCTCATTTCACAGATGAGGAAATGAAAGCAAACACAATTAAGCGACTTGCCTAAGGTCACACAACGAGCAAGTTTCCGAGGCAGGATTTGAATGCACAAAGAGACAGTCCCAAGTCCCAGCTCAGCACTCTATCGGAAGCCTAAATCCTAAACCAAATCAAACTGCTATCGGCTTGTCCATAACTCACAGCAATCCAAGGGACTGAGGCAAGAAGGAAAATCAGTTATGGGACAAGAGATTCAGGTAAATTTCTACCATTAGACTCTGGGTATGCTTCCCTTCAAAGGCAAGTCCTGTAATGTCAGAGCCCCCTGTCTCCCTCATTCATGTCTTATTTTTGGTGTTTATTGAAGTCACGAAGCCTCCCATAAATGATCATTACTGTCTAGGCTATTTTAAAAATGTTAGGATATTCTCTCAAGGCTGGTAATCAATA